>NW_015629204.1:562518-572918 GCF_001515625.1 Sinocyclocheilus rhinocerous
ACACACACACACACACACACACACACACATACACATACACATACACAAATATGGGCTAATGTCCTATTTGCCTTTATGTAAATATGTTATTGTTTTTGAACATCTCAATGAACATGCTTGTTGCTATGCACACTTCATGAGAAACTGCTGAATTGACAGCTGCTTTATTTTTTAAGTGCTCCTGGGCATTTTAATGTCATCACTAGTGCTCTGGTTAGCGTCTGACCCCGGTGATTTATCCATACGGATTACTGAACTCTTGCAAAAGAGTGGAAAAGCTCAGTCTATCATTCTTAAGTGAAAGTCTGCTGGAGAAAGAAAAAAAAACATGTTTACACATTAACAGTGAAAAACATATGCGGCACATTAGTGGCCCTCCAGATGTTGCCGTGGTAATCTGATGCCACGCGCTCTGATTGGTCAGAAAGTTGTAATCATGAAGATGTTTCTGTAAACTGTTAATAAAAATGCTTTCACTCTGATAGGGAATGACGGGGTCAGACTTCTTAATAGGTTAAAGCGCTTTGGTTTTCAGCACGACAATCTGTCTTAACATCCAGCAGAATTACTTTTAAAAGCACAGTTTAAAAGTTCTGAGGTAAATACGTTTTTCACTCATGAGTGTCCTTGTGGCTCTTTACAGGACAAAGATATAAATATGCCATTCACATTAACTCTACATTCACTGGATACATTAATATGATCTAAATGCTTACCGAAACTGTTTTTCAATCTAATCATGGTCATCACAATTAAAAACGAGCATTTTTAATCTATTAAAACACTTATTTTATTATTAAGTTGTATATTATGGCCAGCTTTGTGAGGTTTGTTAGTGTTTGGTTTTATTCAGCACCAAGGACAGCGACGGTCAGTTCAAGCAGTCTTAAAGGGGTCATATGATGCGATTTCAAGTTTTACTTTCTCTTTGGAGTGTTACAAGCTGTTTGTGCATAGATAAGATCCCTAAAGTTGCAAAGACTAAAGTCTCAAAACCAAAGAGATATTCTTTATCAAAGTTAAGATACATTCTAAAACATTCATGAATTGCGGAGAAAACTATTATGAGCATAAGGATTAGAGTCCAGTATGTCTTTACGAAATACTTTTTTTATGACAGCAACACTCCTGCTGACATGAATACATTTTAGTGGCTTGCATAAACACTGCCATTATGTTAAATAAATTGTTCACCCAAAAATATTTGCTAAAAAGATCCAAATTTGTTTCTTCATGAGAACAGATTTGGAGAAATGCTGTATTCTATCACTTGCTCACCAGTGGATCCTCTGCAGTGAATGGGATTTGTTTATTATAAGCACAGCTTTCTTATATATATATATATATATATATATATATATATACATACATACATTAGAATGAATTATAACATCCAAACTAAAATTGCAAGATCATTATATTTTTGTAATTGTTGACTGCCATTTTTGGCATGTTGTCACAAAAGGTAAAATTAGCTTTTTTTTGTTTGTTTGTTTATTTTTGACAATAATTGTGTAAATGTTAATAGACTTTAGACAGAGATTGATTTAAAAAAAAACAACCTACCTTGAAAAATATTCACTGGTGTAAAATGTGACAACTAGCCCCGGTCTCCCCTGCTGAAGCAGTGAGTGTGTATTATGATCAGGATGCATCCGTAAAGAAGAAATGGCTTCGATCTCGCTCATCTTTTCCCAATTTCATTCTCTCTTTGGCTCTTGTTATTGGGCCTGATTTGTCAGGGCCCCCGGTGAGAGAGTGCGCTATCACCGTACGCTTTTCTTTTGGCATTGTTAAAACTAAATGAAACAAGGTAATTAGCTTGTTACAATTAAAGTGACTCGACTGGATAAATTGTAATCACCCGAAATGAAGTTAGACTTCCCTGCAGGATCAGCAAGCCAGCTGAGCAGCCTCATTTGCATAATTAAAATATACAAATGATAATGGATTTTGTACTCAATATCCAGCGGCTGTAAATCGAGAGAAATATGAATATTACAATAACAACGCAGCTGCCTTGAGGTAAACGCGGGATGATGTTCACGTTTTCTCCCGCGCTCATCCGTAGGGCCGCGAGATGAGTCTGGATATGTGAGCAGAGGTACCAATTGAAAAGCCGAGTGATAAAATAGATGAAAAACATTCAAAAGTGATATTAGTTAATAATGCCTGTGGTGGAACCACGGGGTGGAGAAAGAGAGAGATACGTGGACCAATTACATTTGCAAATTGTCCGCGGCGGGTCCTAGTAGCGTCGCTCTACCTCGGGGGAAGCCTTTTGCCTGATTACACAAAATTGGGATTGACTTAAACATCTAAAAGGGTTGTCCTACGACAAACCCGAATGAAATTAGGCCCGCTCCTTTTCGATGAGAGCGTGAGGAAGCTGGAGTCAGAACGAGAGAAATTTTCTCAATTAGGAGAGGGACAATGTCACGAAATTAGGCCTTAGAGGTTTTCCCTCCGCTTTGCATTTGTCATTAAAGTGAGCGTCGCTGGCCTCTAAACAGCTGGGTTCCTGTCAACTGCTGGCCGCTTTGCTGGCTTTCGCTCTCTGTGTGTCTCTTTCCATGCTTGGACTGAATCCTGGTGGAATGTGTAGGAGTGCCAAGCCAAATAGAGCGGTTAGATCTGCAGGCCACGAAATAATAATGACAACATTCATTCACATTAAGAAATATCAAAACACTGTAAAAAAAAATGTGTACAGCTTAAATTATTATAATTTTTTATTCAGTAGATGGTTTAATGTGACTTGTGATGATGTTTTATCTTTTGATGAAAATGTCTTTTAAATGTACTAAGTATTTTGTCATGTCATATTCATTCACTTTTAGTCAAATGTATGGGTGTGATATGATCCAGTGACTAACAATAAGTGACCTTGGACCACAAAACCAATCATAAGGGTCAATTTTTTGAAATTGAGATTTACACATCATCCGAAAGCTGAACAAATAAGCTTTCCATTGATATATGGTGTGTTAGGATAGGACAATATTTGCCCGAGATACAATTGCATTAAATACTATTTGAAAACCTGGAATCTGAGGGTGCAAAAAAAAAATCAAAATATTGAGAAAATCGCCTTTAAAGTTGCCAAAATGAAGTTCTTAGCCATGCATATTACTAATCAAAAATGAAGTTTTGATATATTTACAGTAGGAAATTTACTTACTTTATTTAATATCCTAATGATTTTTGGCATAAAAGAAAAATCGATCATTTTGACCCATACAATGTATTGTTGGCTATATGTCCAGAGTCACATATGATAATAACAATGCAAATAAATAAATAAATAAATAAAATAATTATGACTTTTTTAATCTCACAATTTGGACTTTTTTTTTGCAGAGCTGTGAGATGTAAATTTAGAATTGCAATATATAAACGTCAAAATTGCTTTTTTATCTTTTAGTTTATACCGTGGAGAGAATTACCTCTGAATTATGAAAAAGACAGTCAGATTTCTGAGTTTATATCTTGCAATTTGTAAATTTTTTACAGAATTGTGAAGAAAAAAAGTCAAATTTTGTTGGATAATTGATCTTTTTTGTTGTTGTTGTTGTTGTTGTTGTTTTATTCTGTGGTGGAAGCAGGCTTCTATAATTTTGACTGACACTACAAGCAAAACCTCTCGAAAGAGGCACATAATATTGTAATGTCAATATATTGCAGGCCCCTGAATCTAATAAAATCATAATCGTATCGCGGCATCTTTTATTGGTAACTATCATATCGCTGGCTAAGAGAATCAATTTTCACCCCCTCAGTGACTGAAATCCAATATTTTAATATTTGTATTAATATTTTATTCAATAACAAATTCTGATGTTATATTTAAATATGAAGTGTGTATCTTATGCGCAATTAGACTCAAAAAAAAAAAAAAAAAAAAAAAACTGAAACTGCATGCTTGCAATACACTGGCCAAGCTTTCAAATCTACATTTGCATACTAGCATAGAGTATACGCTTCTGAGCTAAAAGATGAAAAACTTCTCATAATTGCATAACACTTTGCTCAAACGTATTATAATTTTATAACATGCCTTTTTTTGTTTCTCGTCCCACCATTTGAGAATGTCTTATATTACAGTTGGTTGCAGATGCCACACTTATATACACATCTTATATTTAATCTCCCAGAAAATCTAACCTTTACTTCTCCCAGTCAGCCTTTCCTCTTCGTAATGACCTGTATGTGTGTGTCCACTACCTTACTGTATTGTGTAACCACATCAATGTATTGCGTGTGTGTGAAGTGCTAATGACTTTTCTATGGCACATAAGTGCAATATGGACCAGAGCTGTAAGTAAATAATTTGCAGTAATCAAAGTTAATGGAACCCAATGGGAGAGACTTATGCTATTGCAATAATCTCATTTAGCAGACAGCAGATTCAGTGGATAATTGGGCATAAGTAAAATTGAATTCCCCTGCTCAATTACTGAACTGTTACGCTTCATATCAACAAACGCAGGTCAGCTGGATCTCTGACATGGTGAAAACACTAAAGGCGAGTGAGAACTCAACATCTAGTCACTCCGTTCACCCAAAGCATCTGTCAAAATAAAGCTATGCAATCACCTCATTTCTGGATATGAAAAAGAATATATCAGTAAATTAGCAGAGTAAACCAAATGGATCAAAGCAATCACATCCCAGAAATCATCTGGGTAAACTACATGATCACATTTCGCATTTTTCCTCTAATCACAATAGATTTAGCACAGAACAATTACAACCGTTGAAAAATGTGAAAACAGATGAAAATGTGAGTGGTAACAAAGAAAATGTAAGGCTTGTTAGGGCCGAATCATAGCCGTGCTGATATACAGCCATATCACACTGCTACGAGTGTGATATTGCGTTTATACAACAGTTCGACGACACAAGTGTTTAAATAAAAAAGATGGAGTGTCTTTAAAAGCCCTCTTTTGTGCAGAACTACTTCCTTCCGCCACGGATTCAAATCTAAAGTTGACAGTTTAACAGCTGAGCCCAAGCCTCCGTTACTAATTCCAAAACGTCACTTTAGAACTAGTAACAAAGGAACATTGAGTTGCCACTGCATGCTTGCAATACACTGGCCAAGCTTTCAAATCTACATTTGCATACTAGCATAGAGTATACGCTTCTGAGCTAAAAGATGAAAAACTTCTCATAATTGCATAACACTTTGCTCAAACGTATTATAATTTTATAACATGCCTTTTTTTGTTTCTCGTCCCACCATTTGAGAATGTCTTATATTACAGTTGGTTGCAGATGCCACACTTATATACACATCTTATATTTAATCTCCCAGAAAATCTAACCTTTACTTCTCCCAGTCAGCCTTTCCTCTTCGTAATGACCTGTATGTGTGTGTCCACTACCTTACTGTATTGTGTAACCACATCAATGTATTGCGTGTGTGTGAAGTGCTAATGACTTTTCTATGGCACATCAGTGCAATATGGACCAGAGCTGTAAGTAAATAATTTGCAGTAATCAAAGTTAATGGAACCCAATGGGAGAGACTTATGCTATTGCAATAATCTCATTTAGCAGACAGCAGATTCAGTGGATAATTGGGCATAAGTAAAATTGAATTCCCCTGCTCAATTACTGAACTGTTACGCTTCATATCAACAAACGCAGGTCAGCTGGATCTCTGACATGGTGAAAACACTAAAGGCGAGTGAGAACTCAACATCTAGTCACTCCGTTCACCCAAAGCATCTGTCAAAATAAAGCTATGCAATCACCTCATTTCTGGATATGAAAAAGAATATATCAGTAAATTAGCAGAGTAAACCAAATGGATCAAAGCAATCACATCCCAGAAATCATCTGGGTAAACTACATGATCACATTTCGCATTTTTCCTCTAATCACAATAGATTTAGCACAGAACAATTACAACCGTTGAAAAATGTGAAAACAGATGAAAATGTGAGTGGTAACAAAGAAAATGTAAGGCTTGTTAGGGCCGAATCATAGCCGTGCTGATATACAGCCATATCACACTGCTACGAGTGTGATATTGCGTTTATACAACAGTTCGACGACACAAGTGTTTAAATAAAAAAGATGGAGTGTCTTTAAAAGCCCTCTTTTGTGCAGAACTACTTCCTTCCGCCACGGATTCAAATCTAAAGTTGACAGTTTAACAGCTGAGCCCAAGCCTCCGTTACTAATTCCAAAACGTCACTTTAGAACTAGTAACAAAGGAACATTGAGTTGCCTCATTAAAAGCACATTGTATTACTGTATTAAAAGCTCATTGTATTTTGTAGAGTATTATGTCTTTATTTAGTCTAAACAACTAAATGCTTGCCTAAAAAAACTCTTAAAACTACATTCCATGACACAAAAACAGTATTATTTATAAAATTATAGTGCATTTGTGTGTCCACCATGACACTCTCTGTGAGAAATACCGCAAGCAGAGTGATGCAAACGGTGAAATGGTTGACAGATGGAGTTCAGTTATCACTAGAATATCACACTCCTGGAAAAGTCTCTCAGCCAATAAGATCTGAGGAGCAGAAAGAACAGTTGTATGTGTGTGTGTACTATGTCTAAAAAAGGCAATACAGATGTAGAACAACATCAGGGTGAGTTCATAAATACTGAATTTTCATTTTTGTGTGAACTTTCATATAGACAATCACAGAGAAAACAAGTTGTTAATAGGTAGATAAACTCCAAGTGGAAGAAAGCCATTGTTTACTAATTGTGATGAATGGCAGTGTTTATAGGTATATTCATTCATTTTATTAGATAATTTATTGCCTTTCAGAAGCAGTTCAAACCTTCAGTACTGGAGGAATCAGTTATAGATCATGTCTATTAAATACGCTAAAAACAGCGTTGATCCAAATGATTCACAACATCTCGTACATACAGAGCTTTTATTATCCAGTGGGTACATTTACTTTTAACAGAAGCTTTGAGTTAGGTGGATCTGTAGCTAGTTATTTTCTACATAATCATTAGTGATCATACAACACATTATGTGTATTAACACAAGTGCTTTTCGGACGGTAGGCTACGAGTTTTCTAGATAACCTTTTGTTTCACAGAGGTACTTTGCAATTTGAATCCCATCCGAATTTGCCATGTCTGTGTTTTTTGACTAAATGAACGATCTGAAAACGCGAATATCTGCAATGGCTGATATTGTGTTACCATAAGCCCTCGAGTATTTTGACCTACCTGAGCAACCGTTTGCACGCCAATGTTGCATGCTGCACCTTTAAATATTAAAGGCATCCGACGAAAATTTTTTTTTAAAAATGAATAAAACCTAATAAGGAGCGCCAAATCGCAGAAACTTTGTATCAGCGTCAGGCACAAAAACTAATCAATCAGTTAAATGGGCTTAATTCATGTTACGTGATGCAGTACTAATCGGTACATAATCAGACATCTGATGAGAATTGTCACCCAGCCGTTGTCTAAAACGAACTAATCCCGTATGAATAGAAGACTTATAGGGTTTCTCTTTCTGTCTGCCTTTCTTTCTTTGCTCATTGTTACTTTTGAAATAAGCGACTGCTAAATGAATAAATGTAAATGTGTGGCTTAAGGCTAAACCTGGCCTGCAGATTAATTCATAGTATGTAGTTTTTCTTTGCTCTAGGTTTGTGTTGCCTCATGATGGACTGTAATAAAATGGACTTTAATATCAATTTCACGTATAATGTATAATTGATTTTTTTTTCTTTTGAATTAATACATTTTGATGTACTACGTTCACATACTGCATACTTGCTCAATTGTGCTCCTTCCTGCAAAAAAAAAATTATATCTATGAAGAACGTGGGTTTCAGGCCCCATCATAGCACAGAAACTGCACTTGTTAAAATTACAAATGACTTGCTTCTTGCATCAGACCAAGGCTGCATCTCATTGTTAGTTTTACTTGACCTTAGTGCTGCGTTCGACATTATTGATCATGACATTGTACATGTTGCCCCTTGGTAATATAATTTTTTTTAAAAAGGGATTTGTTTCCATTGTTATGCTGATGATACTCAACTATGTATTTCAACAAGACCAGATGAAACTTCTAAATTATCTATGCTAACAGAGTGTGTTAAAAATGTAAAAGACTGGATGACCAATCATTTTCTCCTATTAAATTCGGATAAGACAGAGATATTACTTATTGGACCAAAAGACAGTACACAGAATCTCTTGGATTACAATTTGCAACTAGATGGATGTACGGTTACTTCCTCTACAGTCAAAGATCTGGGTGTTATATTAGATAGCAACTTGTCTTTTGAAAATCATATTTCCCATGTTACAAAAACAGCATTCTTCCATCTTAGAAACATTGCTAAGTTACGAAACATGTTACCTGTTTCTATGCAGAAAAGCTAGTTCATGCATTCATTACCTCTAGACTGGACTATTGTAATGCACTGCTAGCTGGTTGTCCTGCATCTTCAATAAACAAGCTACAGGTGGTCCAAAATGCAGCGGCTAGAGTCCTTACCAGGTCAAGAAAATATGATCATATTACCCCAATTTTACATTCTCTGCACTGGCTACCTATTAAGTTCCGTATCAGTTACAAAATATTACTACTTACTTTTAAGGCCCTAAATGGTTTAGCTTTTGCGCACCTAACTAATCTTCTATCATGCTACAATCCATCACGCTCCCTAAGGTCACAAAACTCTGGACTTTTGGTAGTACCTAGGATAGCAAAGTCCACTAAAGGAGGTAGAGCTTTTTCACATTTGGCTCCCAAACTCTAGCCTTCCTGATAACGAATAGACTTCCTGATAACGTTCGGGGTTCAGACACACTCTCTTAAAGACACATCTCTTCAGCCAAGCATTCGCATAATGTATCTCATAACCTTGTACTTCAGTTACATCTGATCAAATGCACATTTTCATTCGTTTGCTTGGGTTGAACACATCATGTTTTGCTTAGTTGGAACAGCAGCTACGCTAATCTTTCTCTATTACCCTCTCTGTTTCTGCCACTATTGGCATCCCATAGTAACTAGGAATTACACAAGCTTCAGTCTGGATCCAGCCCTTACAAAGACCAGAGATGACCGAACACCTGAGAAGAGATGATGCCAACCCCTCAGAGAACCTCACAAAAGCGCTATACAAATAAACTAATTGAATTAACAAAGCAAAGCAGTGTTAATTTCGTTGACGAATAATTTTCGTCATAATTTTTGGCAACTACATTTTTTTCACCGACGACAACGAGACGATAACGAACTAAAACTCTTTTTGAATAACAAAAACTATGACGTAAATCTATTGACATTTTTGTCAACGAATAAAAATTAGACGAAAATGTTAGGGAGGGACGATTTGGGAAGAGATTCATTCAGAACGAATCTGCTGCGTGGTTTGTAGGTTAGATGCGTACATATGAACCGGCAGGACATAAGCTAACAAACACTTGCTGCCCGTCGCATAAAACGTTCAAAAATGTCAATATGTGGGAGTAAGAGAAGAGCAGACATATGGATAAATCTGACGACGCAAGAGAGAACTCAATTCGGTCTGGTTTTCTGAGCGCAGACACTGAAGCATACACACACAGAAAGCGCCTCTCACTACTCTTTCGCGTCGCATGAACGGAGAATTACACAAAATGGAGAACGTGTATCAGTACATTGCATCCATTGCAGCTGTGCATTCAGTTTTAAAGGGATAGCAGCCTAATTTAGTTGCTATTGTCCGAGTCGTCCGAGGCAATCAAGCAACAAAAGAAAAGCACTGCTCTTGACTGAAAAACTTTAGTAGCCCTAAAGATTCTAAAGATTATATTTATAGAAATAAAGATGTCTGCTTGAAATAATGAAGAATACGGTAAACAAGTTGCTATAAAGAATGCATAATTAGCCTATATAACCATTGGTATTTCATTAAAAAGAAGACCACGTTCTTGTTCTTTATGAGAAGTGGTTTTATTTAATTTTAACATAAAGGCATGCTGTGTGTCACCGCAGTTAAATCGGTGTCTATCATGATAAAACCTTAATATCAAACCTATATAATGAATTTGGACATTTTTGAGAAATGCTTAATAAATGCACTGTAACTAAACCCATTAGATTTTAGCCGACTAAAGTTACTGTAGATTTAATCGACTAAAATCTTATGATATTTAGTCGACTAAAACTACACTAAAACTAAAAACAATTCAGATGACTAAAATATGACTAAAACTAAATGGCATTTTAGTCAAAAGACTATGACTAAAACTAAATCAAAATTTGCTGTAAAAATTAACACTGCCCTGAACGCATATAAGCTCACAAACCAGAATACCAGAGACAACATTACTTCAATAGGCTACATCGGCGGTCCCCAATTCCAGTCCACCCCCCTTTCCATCTTCCATCCATCTGGCTCCATTCT
>NW_015629204.1:575326-595533 GCF_001515625.1 Sinocyclocheilus rhinocerous
CGCAAGAGAGAACTCAATTCGGTCTGGTTTTCTGAGCGCAGACACTGAAGCATACACACACAGAAAGCGCCTCTCACTACTCTTTCGCGTCGCATGAACGGAGAATTGCACACAAAATGATGTTGAATTGTGTGTTTTGACAGTTATTCACGTAAACACAGTTGATTATGTCTTAAGTGAACGTGTATCAGTACATTGCATCCATTTAAAAAAAAAAATGGTTTTAAAGGGACAGCAGCCTAATTTTAATTCTATTGTCCGAGGCATTGATGTTAATCAAGCAACAAAAGAAAAGCACTGCTCTTGACTGAAAAACTTTAGTAGCCCTAAAGATTAATCTAAATGTATTTATAGAAATAAATATGTCTGCTTGTAGAAAATCGCAGTTTTTCATTTTCCATCGGTCTTAGTGCACGATGTAACTACAGAAGAGTCAAGTTTTAAATAGGAAATATATCGAAACTCTTTGGTCATTTTTGAGCGAGATGCTAACGGTCTAATCAGATTCAGTGATCTTTGCTAAGCTACAGCTAAAAGTGCTACCGCCAGAACCGGAGATCGGCTGAATGGATTCGAAAACGGTAAAACTCAACTGTTTAACTCTAGGGGAGTTGGAAAATGAGCCTATTTTCAAAAATAGTGGAGTGTTCCTTTAATATACTGTATGTATAAATATAAAATATGAGCCCTGAACCTATTTAAAAAATGTGGCAAACTTAAATCCCCCTGCCGAACCCCTCCTCCCACATAAACAAAATTAAAAATGAGCAGCTCTCATGCATCAAAGTCTTTTTTTCCCCAATCTTTACCTTTGATTTACCCTCTGTATCTATGCCCTCTGCACTTCTCTGTCAATTTCATGATGAAATTCTCCTTAAACTCCAAAACTGTAAGTGTACGCAGTTCACCGAATCCATGCCATCCAATAACCAAATGTATTTAAATCATCATTTAAAGTAATGCCGCTCTGCTCCCTTTACCCAGGACTCCAGAAAAATCAGACGGGACGGAGAGGGACACGAGCTTAAGGCAGCTTAGTTCCTCGAAAAGATGTATTTAATCTTAAGATATTAGGCCGGGTTATTTTTACTTACCATCGGCGCGTATTAAAAACATTTGCTTGAAGATTTTAGTGAATGAAACAAATGAAATGAAAGTGAGTGGGAGATTTTAATCACGGAGAGCAGCGGCGAGTCCAGCGCTGAGGGTTTAACAGATGTCAAACAAGTCTTGCGGAGCTCCATTAGTAATATGAAGGGTGCATGAGATGATTAAATGTTATTTAAAGAAAGGACAAGAGAAGATAAAGTCCTGTCGGAGGGGGGCCTGCTGCTCCTTTCAGCGGCGTTTGAGCAGAAGGAGAAGCGATGTTTGTTTAACATCGTCTCATTGCTTTGACCTCTCTCATTAAAATGGGAGAGTACACTAAGCTGTTAATGTTGTGTCTCAGCCGCCCTCTTTTCACACACCAAGAGCTTCATTTAAATAACTTACAGGTCCAATTAGATGGGAAATTAAATTGTCATTATTTAAGTGGGTGACAAGCAGAGGAAGTGACAGGAAGGAGGCAGGAGTGGTTTGTGTCCCTTGAGGCCTGCTGTAGTTACTCTTATGAATTTGGGGGGAAGCGGCGCTGATAATGACACACATGTGTTTGGAAACTCGACAGAGGTGCAGATTAAATTCAAATTACGCAAAACCATTATGTTCAAATGTACTCATTAATTTGTTTATTTTGAAGAATATGTAATTGTATTGGTACTTAGTTTAGCATTCAATAATAATATTAACAAACCATATTGCATTATAATGATTGACTATGACTCAGGGTTTTATTTTATTCATTCATTTTTTTAACAATCCATGAATAACATCTATTGGATAAAACTAGTTTCCTTCTTTCTTTTTCTTTCTTTTTTTTCTATAATTGTTACAGACTTTGGTATATTTCATTGTATAGTTTATAATATACAGAGTTGTTGTGGAAGATGGCTTTTACCTTACATTATATATATATATACATACTGTGTGTGTGTGTGTGTGTGTGTAAAACAACAATACATATTAGTAGTAGAAGTAGTAGTACAAATGATGAAAAATAAATAAGAAGAAAGTCTGAAGTGAATCATAATTAATAATTGTTTAAAGCCATTTTAATTTTGCATACTGTATTTCAATGATTCAGATGTCGTTATTTGTGTTTTTTGTTCACAGTATAATTCTTTTTTTGGGGTTATTTCCATGTTATGTTTCTGACTTGAATGTGTGACATGTCGTAATAACACTCAATGCAATTTAAAATACAATTGTGTGTGTGTGTGTGTGTGTGTGTGTGTGGGTGTGTGTGTGTAATAATAAACAGTCTTAATAAACAGCAGACAATTTTCATATAATGCACAATTTATGTATAAAAACTGTAATGACGACAAATCCAAGTTTGCCCATATATATTTATTTTTTGCGATTTTGAAATTTAAATTTTTTATGCATAAAAGTGTTCAATGTGACAATTATTTTTTATTATGTTAGTAAGATATGCTTTTGGAAAAAAAAAAACTCTTCTGCTCACCAAGGCTACATTCATTTGATCGAAAATGCAGTAAAACAGAAATATTGTGAAATTTAAAATAACTGTGTTCTTTTGCAATATTTTGTGCAATATTTTAAAATGCAAAGCTGAATTTTCAGCATCATTAATCCAGTCACATGATCCTTCAGAAATCATTAGAATATGCTGATTTGCAGCACAAGAAACATTTATGGCGAAATGGTGAAAACTATTTTTTTCTGCTTGAACATTTATTCAAATGAATGCATCCTTATTTCTTTCTTTCTTTTTTTAAGTGCTGATCTCATACTTCTGAACAGGAGTATTTATCTTAAGTCATTTATATACATTATTTATTGACTGATTGATTCTGCGATCACGAAGGTTAGCCGATGGGCCCCTGCGGTCCCTGTGCTGTCTGCATACACTGCCACATCTCTGCCATAAAGCTGATGGATGGAGTGAAATCAGAAATTGACAGGTGATCTCTGACCCGAGCATCTGTGCTGCTGCGCTGCTGTCTGTGGTCAGTCTGAGAGCCGGTAACACTTACAGGAAGCCCTCACGACTGACCTCAGACCTCAGCGACGAGGGCCACTGTCCCACCGGCCACTTAGATCGTTGCAGAAAGCCTTTTATATCTTATATATCCATAGATAGTTATTTGTGATGGAGAGTCAAACCAGATGTTTATAAATGACCAAACCAGTGCCTATTTCTGATGCTTGAAAGAATGAAATACAAGTAAAATGTACTTTTGATTTTCTCCTACTTTAGTTGTTTGCTCTCAGGTGTAAGTAGTGTAAAACTCAAATTTTACCAAGTAAATGCTTCGGCTGACTCATATTTAATTTCTAGTGCTATTGGTGGAATTTAAATTAACCTGTTAAAATTGATGTTTAATGCTGTCACCTCTATTGAAACTAGGGGTTAAGTTAATAAAGTGTAATTGAATAAAGTTATGTATAATGTGATTATATATGCACTACTGTTCAAAGGTTGTTTTCGGTCAGTAAGATTCTGCTCACCGAGGCTGCATTTATTTGATCACAAATACAGTAATACAACAGTAATATTTTGAAATATTATTACAATTTAAAATGCCGGTTTTCTATTGCAATGCAGTTTATTCCTGTGATGCGCAGCTGAATTTCCAGCATCATTACTCCAGTCTTCAGAGTCACATGATCTTCAGAAATCATAATAATATGCTGATTTGCTGCTCAAGAAACATTTCTGATTATTATCAATGCTGACAACAGTTGTGCTGCTTCATATTTTTGATAAACAGAATTGAATTGATTGGAGATAGAAATCTTGTAACATTCTAAATGTCTCTACTGACACTTTTAATCAATTTAATGCATCCTTGCTGAATAAAAGTATTAATTTCTTAAAAATATATACTTTACTAACCCCAAACTTTTTTAACAGTTGTTTATATATTATCACGTTATATATAAATTTAAACACACACACTGTACACATTTAAAAATATATTTTCCCAAATAGCTTAACTACTTCAAAATATTAATAACTTGCATTAAAACGATCTCCAGCTTCAAAATAGCTTCCTCAGCCCTGATAACACAGCTTCATAATGTTTTCTCCAACGAAAGAAGTGGCCTTCAGCTAAATTAAATTTTGAAGGTGAAAAACTTTCTTTTGGCTCTCTCAGACAGTGATATAAACCTTGATCGTGGAAAAAAAAACAGGACCAGAACTTTTCCACTCTGTCACGGCCTCCGTTTGTCTCTCTCAGAGTGATTTTTTACATCGACCCCAAGAAGAAAAAAAGGGCCCACAAGCGGCAAATTGAAAATCCATTTGTTGAACAAGTACCTCTCACTTACAAAAAAAGAGCAGGGGATGTGTTTGAGGAATAATATGACATGTGTGCTAATAGCACGCTTTCTACAGTGCCATCTGTCTGAGGGAAAGGTCAGGAGAAGATGGCAGGTGATGGAGAGAGCGAGAGAGGGGGAGAAAAACAAGTCAAATGTACAGCGAGAGGCGAGGGGCGGCGTGACATCACACGAATGTCATAATTGAGCGGCACTAAATCGAGAGGCCCACTTTCGATGTGTCAATAAACAAGTTCAAGGTGACACGGCGGATCAATACAGCGCGACAAGAACCATCCGACAAATTTACTGCGGTGTAATTGGGTGCAAAATGATTCAACTCAACCTTCACGCCGCAGGAAGAAAAAAGAAAAAGAAAGAAAGAAAAAAATCTCAGCGCCCGCCGTCGCCCTCCGGCAACAGTTTGTACATGTCACATATGCCTTCAGGTGGCATTGGGAGACAATAATGGATTTTGTTTTGGTGTTTTTGTTGTGTGTGTGTGTGTGTGTGTGTGTGTGTGTGTGTGTGTGTGTGTGTGTGTGTGTGTGTGTGTGTGTGTGTGTGTGTGAGACAGACAATAATAAGAAGAGAGCAAAAGAGAGACAGAAGGGGGTAGCAAGGATGGGAAAACATTCCCTGTTAGTGCCACATAAACAGTCTGTCCTCTGAGAACCACAACACTGTCCACATGCTGGTTTAGCTCTCCAGACCATGGAATTACATCAACACTGTCCTACTGTCAGTCAAATAAATACCAGTCAAGTTTTATGCACATATATGTTTGTGTAAGAGAAAGTTTATGTGTGTGTGTGTCTGTGTGTGTGTGTGTGTGAAAGACAATAGTAAAAGGTAGAAAGAATGTGTGTGTGAAGCAGGAGCTGAGCATTACAGGAAGAGTTCATTATTTACCTACTTGCATGTCAATACTAAACTATATTCTGTTAAACCATAAAACATAAAGAAACACTTTTTTTTAAAGGTTAATGGAGTTTTGAATTGACCACATCTATCATAATAGAAACGAACAAACGAAAATGTATGGTGGTTTTTGGTGTTTTTAAAAATATATATATTTTAAGCATTCTCATTTTGTGTTCCACAAATAAAAATAATAAATAATACAAATAAATGACAGCATATGGGTTTGGAATGATATGGGAGAGTAAAAGGCATTTATGGTGAGTTTTTTAAAGATATTTTAAAGAGCTCCTTAAATGAAAAGTTAATTTGCAAAAAACAGATAACTCAATTTTTAGCCATTTTCAAAAATCATGTTTTTTCATTGTGCACATCCAGTTAATCTCAATCAAACTGCAATTGGGTTATTTTGATTAGGTTAAAAATAATAATAACTAAAAAATACAGCTAACTAACACAATAAAACACAATAAAAACATGATAACATTATAAAAACATGATTTTTGATAATAAAAAAACTGTTTTTGCAAATAAACTCTTCAAATATTCTCATTTTTGTTCCACAAATAAAATAAATAAAATATAAAATAAAATTTTTAAATCCAACATGAAACATAGATTACAATAAATAGTATAGATTATAAAAGTATTTTTAAAGATTTTTTAAAGAGCCCCTGAAACATTCTCATTTTGATTCCTAAAAATAAAATAACATAATAAAAAATCAAATTAAATAAAATATAAATAAAAATATCAAAATAACAGCATATGAGCATATACTCATGACACGAATGAGTAATTTTATTTTATGGTGACTTATTGTAGATTTTTAGTGTTGTTTTTTTCCTGCTCCTTCAACACTTTCAGTTGTGTTCCACAAATAAATAAAATAAAATAAAATAAAATAAAATAAAATAAAATAAAATAAAATAAAATAAAATAAAAAGAGCATAGTATGGGTTTGGTTTGGAATGACATGAAAGTGAGTCCACACACACACACACATGTATGTGTATTCTTTTTTTTTTTCTTTTCTCAAAACTGCATAGACCAAGCGTTCTATTAAGGAATAATGAAAATACAGGATTCAGGATTCTCTCAAACAAAAAGTAATTGCAAAATGAATAGGCTGTATCAAAACACATCCATATTGATATTGACAAAAAGCTGCCATCTTGTATGCGGTAATCATAACTTCTCATTCACAGCTCTGCTATCATCTGGAGCAGGTATATTGTTGGGCTGCTAACGAGATGACTGTAATTGATTTTTGGGGAATAGAGTCATTAACCTCAAATGTCAGCACCTCCTCTTCAAGTGCTGAGATATTGATCCGCTAATGCAGCTTCAATAGAGGCTGATGTTTAAACAGAGATATAAACACGACTTCGACTCGCCAATGAATAGATCACCTGCTTGTATCGTCTTCCAGAACTTCAGTGAAAAAAAAACATTACATTGAAATGAGGGATGAAAAACTTCACTTGGTCTAAAACTTATTTTTCTCTCTTTCTCTCTCTCTCTTTAATGGAAGTATAAAGTATTTTAGGAGCACTCAACCGATCATTCCTAATGGTTATTAAAGAATATTTAGTAGTGCTGTCAAATGATTAATCGCGATTAATCGCATCCAAAATTTGATGGATTAGTGACATTTCCAAAGTAAAGCACATCTGAGGCTGCCCTCACCATGCGGTCTATGTGGGTTTACACCCAAGCTGGGAGAAACGTGTAACTGATATCTTTGTGTCATGGAGCATATCCGGCATGCGGCGTGCTGACAGCCAGCGAGTGATGGCTGATGCTTGGATGTCTGTCTGTGTGTGTGTGTGGGTGTATTTTCTTGTATGTTCCATTGTCTCAGTGGCGTTTGCTCTTGATGATGGCTGGAAGGAGCCCGGGGCGACCCGGAGGTGCAGACTACAATCAAAGGTCCTCTGACACCGCTGAGAATCATCACAGCTTGATGATAACCTGACTACCTTCAGGTAATCCCACGGAAGAGATAGCGGCGTAAAACTTTCTCGCCGTAGAGATCGAGTCGAAGCCGTCCAGGTGGGTTAAATACGATAACCTTCTGATTGATGGGCACATTTGAGCATTGGAGGAGGTCTTTATGACTTCAGCGGCGTCGTGTGGGGGTATTTTAGGAGAGAAGGTGAATGAATTTGCATCTGTGTGTTTGCTTTGCTGTTCTCTGCCATGAAGAAATGGCATTAAGTCATGTTTACAATGAATAAATCCCATCGGTGCCACTAATCCCAGAAGATGATGGCAAAACAGAAAGTTTATATAAATACTTTGACACAGATACCAAACATACTGTAGTAGGGTAATGTCCACAATTAAAGAAAAAGAAAAAAAAAAGTTATTAGAAATTTACTTTTGCTTACAAAATGTATATGCAAAAGTTTAAATTTAATAATTATTGTATATTATATACATTATTATACATATAAATTTATTTCAAGTAACAGATTTTTTTTCCTAACTTAAGTTTTAGTTAACTACAATAACCCTGATTTATTGACTAAAATGTCATGAGGTGTAACCATCAAGTAAAAAGTAATAACATATTTCCTTACATCTTGAATACATGCAAACATACCTATCTTAATCATTATTTTCAAAAATGTTTTAAATATATTGTTCAAAATAAAAAGTATTATTTATTTGTATTTTATGACAAATTTATGAATTAAATAAATATAAATGAATATAAATAAATTTATAAATATCATTACGTTTTTGAGGAGTTGCGCCACATGACATTTTTTAAACATAGTAACCTTGTTTTAAAAGGTAGAATTGTCTGATATTTGAACTCTTATTGATGATGATATCTATTATATAATTTCATGTTTATTTCATGTTGGCTGGGCCTGAAAAAAAAAAGATAAATAAAAAAGATTATAAATAATTTTTATTTTCAATTCTATCATTTTAATTAGGTGCTTCCTTTATAATCAAAGCGGCAATCAAAATCAGTGCATCATATAGAAAAAAAAAGTCCAGATTTTGTCTGGGCCTAGTAAGAAAAAGCTAGTTAAAGGTTTCTTACGTTTTTTTGGCAACCTGGACCCAGCCAAAGGCCTAATGTCAATCGGGAAATATAAGAGGAAATAGAAAACTATTGACAAGTTTCCTACAGCTGTGTTAACACTTGGGAACTGTATGCAATATTTATGGCGGTTTGTTTTGGGGCCTCCGATGGCGGCTTTGGTTAAGATGGCAGGAATTGTTTGGGGTTGGATGGACCCTGCTGCATTGTAAATGTATAACATCTTGGAATGCACAGACCATATCTCTCCCCCCCCCCAAGCAACTCCCCCATACACCCTCCTCCCCCATACACCCTCCCTTCTGCCCCCAACCCCCCTCTCCTCCAAAACTACTGGTGTGTGAAATATGAAAGAGACATGTTGTCTTTCAATTTGTCCAATATACCTCACAGGTGGGCTCCAGGTACGCGGACCCTCAGTGGCTGAAAAATGACTGGTGAAGTGCGAGGTGACTTTGATGAACCTCACCACTCCTGGCTCTATCATTCTTTTCCATCTGGCTTCCTCGGCTGCCACGCGGACAACGCTCTGGAAATTTGTCTTATTGAAGTGAAGCTGCGCTCCGATTCCTGCCGACTCCGAGCCAACTAATGAACAGGCGCTTAGAGTTCACTTACCCGCGCCTCATGCTGCCAAAGCTGGGCATGACGGCATGCAGTTCGTCCTCCTGGCTGCTGGTGCGTGGTGTGTACCACAGGGCTACGTTATAGGGCCGCTCTGTTTCTCAAAGTATCATAATTGGGATATATCTTAATAATTTGATATTTAACCAAATTAATTCGGAGCAGTTAACTAAAGATCAATACGCTCTGTTTGAAGGTAAGACACTTTTGGATGTGTATTTTTAAGGGGTTTTAAGTCTTAATTAAAGGGGCCTAAACCTTTCATAATTGACACTCTCATTCATATATTGAAGTAAAAGTCTGCATAATTACCTTGATTTTCTTGGCACAGAAGCATTTGATGCAGCAAAATGACTAATTTTAAATAGTTTCAGTACAAACAGCTCTTCCCTTAGCCGTTGACATGTTTAGCGTGTCTGACACCGAAAGGCCATTAGCATCTTGCACGGGTTAGACTTGATCCCGCTGGTCTGTTTAATCCTCTCCTTGTAAACCCCAGTGAGCAGACGGTGGGACACAGAGGATGTGATTAAGTTGGAGTGATTTCCAGCAGGGACTGGATTAAACTCAATAAGAGTCTCTTAATCCAGCTAAGCAGCGGTTGACCCGGCTAAGCTCTCTGCTCTTTTACCAGCTCAGCCAGAGAAAGTCTTCACCTCGCTCAAGAAATCATTACAGTTCACACCTAGTAAATGCATTGTCAGCAAAAAGGTAATGTAGGAAGATTGTATTGATGTAAAATAAAAGGACAGGAAGTAAAGTCTGTGTCAAAACATTATGTCCAAAATAACTTACTTTATACTACAGACTTAGCAACCCAGGCTCATTGGAAAATCATGCCTGTGGTGACATTTCTGCAAAAATATTAAGTTACACTGCAAGGTTCTCAACACATTCTAAGTGAAATGTCCAGTGAAAGCATATTCAGTTTTATCAGTTGAATGTGAATCTGGCTGCATTTTATGACTGTTGTTGGTTGTTGTATATATGGCAGCATTTCGGAAATAAAATCCAGAGTCCAAAACTAAACCCAAACCTAAATATAATTGATAGTGGTAACAAAAGCAACTGAGATAAAAACACATTTTCTGAAGCAACCATACTATTTTAGTTTGCTTCTTTTTGAGAAGGTGCAATGGTGTACCAGGTGCGCTACTGAGCAAGTTTACTACTCATACAGGCCATACATATGGAACTAGTTATGTGATGCAATCATCAAAATGTTTTACTTTATCAATCATTTATAAATCATGTTTTTTGGGGTCATAAAGTATTGTACAAGGAACTATGTCCTTATTAATTTATAATTTTCATAATTTGTGTGAAAAGGAACAAAAGTTGGTGTTTTACTGCCTCTAGTGTTCATTTCATCTGGAAACGGCAGTAAATTGTATGTATAGGTACATTTTTGGAGTTTAGCAAAAATGAAGATAGAAGCATATATTTCCAATGAGTCTGTATTTGCACTGTATCTCTATTGTATGAATTTTCCGATAGACACTCCATTTCCATTATGTAAGGAAATATGAGACATCCAGGTTTTTAAAGTGCACTTCTTCTTAATTGACGCTCACTCAGTGACTTGTTTAGCAAGATTTTAGATTTTTTTTTATCATATGTTAATTTAAAGAATCTTATTTAAAATTATTTACTTTATTTGTGTGTTTGTTTGGATTTATTTTGTGTTCGTAATTCTTGGCCTTGGATGCTGACATGGCAATAAAAATAAATAACTACTACTCTTCTTAATGGAATTTTCGGTGTGAACCAGCCCGATCTCATGGCAATTCGTGATTTTACGAGGTGATTTTACAAGGCAATTTTACGAGGTGGCTAATTCGTAAGAATTCGTACAACCTCACTCGTACAAATTCATACGATTTGTGCTAAATCGTACGTATTTTACGAGTTGCAAAATTCGTATGAATTTGTACGAAGGACCTACACTTAACCCCGCCCCTAAATCTACCCGTCACTGGGGTCCAGACAAATCGTACGAATTAGCCACCTCGTAAAATACGTCCGAATTGGTCGTGAGATAGCATTGGTGTGAACACACTATTTAAGCTATTTACACTCATTTACTATTTTTGATAAAAAAATGGCATAGATTAGTGCATAAAAATGCAAACTGGGATGCTAGTGACTTAGCAATGCCAGGAAAGATTTGACTAGATTTGAAAAAGTAATTAGCTACAAGCTGTACACTAACATCAAAGTAATAAAAGTAAACAACATCCGTATACTGGTAAATGAGTGTTTCCCTTTCATCTTTTTTTTTTATTGTTAGTCATGTGGGATCAGGCGTAGCTGAGAGCATCCTTTACGATCTTATTGCTCTCTGTACGACTAAACTAAAGGAGTTTCTCCATTAATACCCGAGACCATCTCGAAAACAAGCCAGTGCATTACACAAATGAAAAAAGCGACAGTAACCAAGGGAAGAGGGAGAGAGGGAGGGAGGGGGGGTGTACTGGATATTATTTAAGTGTTCTTGTAAGCCATCTAAGATATTAATGTTGCAAAGCTACTTATGAATATTTAAGAACATAAAAGCGAGATAGACTTGTGCAACCCTGATGTCCACAACTCTACTGGGAGAACATCTCCTGAACATTTGTGATGGATTTTACAAATTCATACGATTTGTGCTAAATCGTACGTATTTTACGAGTTGCAAAATTCGTATGAATTTGTACGAAGGACCTACACTTAACCCCGCCCCTAAATCTACCCGTCACTGGGGTCCAGACAAATCGTACGAATTAGCCACCTCGTAAAATACGTCCGAATTGGTCGTGAGATAGCATTGGTGTGAACACACTATTTAAGCTATTTACACTCATTTACTATTTTTGATAAAAAAATGGCATAGATTAGTGCATAAAAATGCAAACTGGGATGCTAGTGACTTAGCAATGCCAGGAAAGATTTGACTAGATTTGAAAAAGTAATTAGCTACAAGCTACAAAATTAGCTAACTACAGTGAAGCTATAACGGGACAAATCCTTTTAAATTGTGTAGATATTATATTAAATAGTTCCCTTAATATGGCATTAAATGAAATTTCACTCAATCTATTTTCTAAATGCAAGATTCATCCATACATATTTTGACCTCATGAACAGATGAGGGAGGGGGTGTGTACTGGACATTATTTAAGTGTTCTTGTAAGCCATCTAAGATATTAATGTTGCAAAGCTACTTATGAATATTTAAGAACATAAAAGCGAGATAGACTTGTGCAACCCTGATGTCCACAACTCTACTGGGAGAACATCTCCTGAACATTTGTGATGGATTTTAAACACGATAAAAACAATCAGGGTGTTTATGACATTAAAGAAGAGGCTGGAAAAAGGAGGGAAGGCTTATTGTTGTCTTAAAAGCTTGCGGCTCTAAGTAATGCTGTTCTGTGTAAATAAATCTGAATATGATCACTGACCACTGAACACTAGGCAGAAGTATTGACTCTTTAACAATTAAATGCCATAAAACATAATGAAAGTTGAGAAAAAATGACCTGGCGAGTACTATGATAAATATAAAACTGCAACAACAACAAAAAAACACTAAATAAATAATTAATTTTCATTGCTGTGTCATTGTACATTGTTTTTTTTATCTTTTGTTGATCATTTTTGTTTAAAAAAGAAAACTGGTACATTAACAGACACAGAAAGCATAAAAAATGCAAAGCAATAAAAAAAAAACAATTTTAAAAATATAATTATGAGGTTCATGAATACATTTATGAAATTTTAATTATTTTCTTTACTGTATTGATAAAGGATTATATTCTTTAAACTCTACAGCCACATAGTGTATAATAAACACAAACAAAATTGCATTATCAAGTGGTTATACTGTACATATATACTGTACATATTTAACATTATTTTTAACTAATAATAAAATCATACAAATTGAATTACTAGTAATTAAACATTACCTAAAAATGAAATATTAAAAACTTTATTTATTGATTTTACTTTATTTGAACTAGCTTAAGGCAACATTTTCATTTAGTTTAGGTTGAAGTACTAAAATAACAAACTTAATATAGGCATATTTGAAAAAAAAATCTAAAAATGACTGAGCAAGCAAATGTACTGCAATTTTAACTCAAATGAAAATGAAAACAGAAAATATAAAATCAAATTCAAAATATTAAAAACCATATATCAATGATACTAAAATAACATTGATAACACGGATACATATAAATGTACACCATAATTTCTTTTTTTATATATTATTCTTTCCCCCCATTTTTTGTTATTTCTTATTATTGTTTGATAATATTTTATCCATAATAACGTGATTCGTGTCTTTAGAATTAGCATTAGTTCATTAGCACAGAAGTCCAGTACTTCGAACTACGGGACTAATTCAACTAAACATCTTCAGCAATACCAGCATGAGTTTAGGTGGAGTTTTAGGTCTCTGCACCCTCATTCTGTTCAACCGTCCACTAAACAACAGCCCGCATCTCCTTTTCTCAAAATATAAAAAGCAGCATAAAGTCTAAAAGGCTCTTTGTCTGTGACCTTATCGACATCACTGCCAAAACACTTGCCCTCACATAGCCCAGAATTTAACTTCCTGGATTACTCTTAGACCCTGAAATGTGAAGTATTTCCCCTGCATTAAGTTGTATTAGCGATAAAGAGCTGCACTTTTAATCTGCCCTTGATGAAGAAGCAATAATACAGTACATGTACAGGAAGAGACCGCATTACTGATGATTATAGATCCATATACTTTCAGAGATGTAACATGACAGAGAATCAGATTACTGTTTTTCATTTAAGAAAATTTTTTTGTTTGTGTGTGTGTGTGTGTGTGTGTGTGTGTGTGTGATATGTCGACCTATAATTTCTTTTAATTTAATCATTTACATGAATAAGACCGCATCTAATCAGGCCAACATAGCATTCATGAAATGAAACATCAGCTCAAATCATGTAGCTTAAATTAATAACATCTCCACAATGTAATGTCCTGAATTGTAAAATAACACATTACTCGTTAATATGAGTATGTCAGTCTTTAAAACTCCAAATCTAAGAGAGTTGGCTCCCACTATGGATAATTAACCCTTTGGACAATAGCAAACAGCACCTAGAGGCCCTGGCTAATGGCCTGATTAATTTTTAAGCACAGACGAACAGGATAATGCAGCTCTAATCCATTAGGGCCTTTCGGTTTGTGTGTGTGTGTGTTGTGTATTTAGTGATTGTTATGTGGAGTGCATAAGGAGTGGTAAGTATCTAAATGGATGGTGAGTTCTTATGTGTGTTAGAGTCACATCCATAGAAGAAGAACTGGAGCATATGAAGACTTTTAATGAAAAGACAGTCAAGTCTAAATGACCAGGTCTGTTACACATCCCAAAAAAAAGTCGGGATGTTTTTCCTATAAAGCATATTTATCACCAAAGGAATACGGTAAACAGTGTATGTAGTATTGAAATGCATGATGGTTAACACCAGATGGGCATTCTGTATAGTGTTTCATCAGTCTGTCCACAAGTCGCCTCTTTAGCCACTTTAAATACACTTTGCAAATAAACCATCACTTTCCTGTAAACATCCATTTACTTCTGTAATTAAACAGACTTTGTTTTTTGTTGGGTTTTTTTTCATTGCAATTACTTGCGAAGCACTGTATTGTTTTGTACTTGAGGTCCACTTAGGGGGTGTTTAAACAACACCGTTTTCCACTAAAAACTGAATTGTTATGCATTTTGGCCGTTTATTTACATGACGGCAGCTTTTTGGGGGGCCTTAAAACACAAACATTTGAAAACGAGTTTCAAAGTGCAAGTTTTTATAAACATACCATTATTGTCTGTAAACTACAAAAATGCAAATTTGTCAAAACATCATGTATATTTTGTGTTCGGTCTATAGGAATGTGCACAGATGCGTAGTGTTTCTTCACAAAGGGACATCGCCAACTACTGGCCTGGCATGAATAATACAGCGTTTCCGTCATTGAATAAAAATAAAAAAGGTAATTGGACGTTTTATCTCACAAATCTTCTGCCCTGTTTTTTTTTTTGTTTTTTTTTCTCAGAATTGTGAGATATAAAGTCCAGTTATGAGGGAAAAATTGCAAGTTTATATCTCACAATTCTGACTATATAACTTGGAACTGTGTGTTATAAAGACAGAATTGCCTGATATAAACTCACAATTCTGAGAAAAAGTTCTGAGAAAATTGAGAGTTTATATCAAACATTTCTGACTTTATTTCTCAGAATTATGAGTTTAAATCTCCGAATTCTTTCTTTTTTTTTCTCTTTCTTGGATGACCTGAGGGTGAGTAAACTATTAATAGACTGTTCCTTTCATGTCATTTGAGCCTTTAGGTTTTTAGTGATTTAACTGAGAGTCAACACTTAAAAACAGAATAAAGAAAATTCTTTCCAGAAGAAAGTTGAGCAAAATAAACTTGTAGCAAAGCCAGTCACAGATATTCTGCCACCTGAAATGCGTAACAAAAGCGTACAACAAATAAATCTCTCCATAGCTATCTGAACACATCACACTCCTGGCTACAGGTTTATCTTTCCGTTGTATATGTGTGTGACGGGCCGGCTAGTGTTACACGTCCGAAACACACTCGGAACAGGACTCAGTAAATGATGGCTGTGGGCGAGCAGGGCAACTGTAAACTCGCTCTCTGGAGATGACCTAAAGCAGCGGGTGATATATGTGTGTTTTGGTTTGCCTCTGGGAAAGCGAACACGCTTATTTACACAGAGCACCCCTGGGTGTGGGGCGAAGATACACACAAACACTATCACTCTATCATCTCACACACA
Organism: Sinocyclocheilus rhinocerous; assembly: GCF_001515625.1. Classification (NCBI taxonomy): domain Eukaryota; kingdom Metazoa; phylum Chordata; class Actinopteri; order Cypriniformes; family Cyprinidae; genus Sinocyclocheilus; species Sinocyclocheilus rhinocerous. The sequence goes on from NW_015629204.1 coordinate 591,158, forward strand.
CACACACACACAGTATAAGAGCAAATATGAAGAGACAAACTCAAAATCTCCCTCATGACCAAAGTGCAGGAAACACACACTGTTGGGTCTTTGTTTAAGATACATTTTACAGCGGGAATCATTTCAATATCAGGAAAAGCCAGGGCCGATGAAGACCCCATCAATAAACCACCGCCCTCCCCCTTCCGCCCCTTTCGTTTCTCTGTGTACGTTCCCCACAGAGGCAATCATTGTGCAAGATGTCAATACAAGCTCAAAAAAAGACGAGGCGATTGAGATATTTTGATTTTTTCACCCACCCCTCCCACCTCCACATTCTTTTTTCTTCTTGTGCGCTTAATTAAGTCAGCAAAAGGCTGTCAAGGATAATTTTCAAAGCACAGAACCTGGTCGCACTTGACATTTGATAATATTACGCTCCATGCTGATTGAAATTGATTTTGGAGGCTCACCATAGCCAGCTCCTTTTGACAACTCCGATACTATAAACCCAAGGACAAGGGCCCCCAGTCGACGTTGCAACTCATATCCCAACGAGTGATGGGCAGCCGGGAGCTTTAGTCAGGGAGGGGCAGCCAGGGGCCAGCAGGCGGCATCCCGTCTAGAGGTCATGGATCTGGCAACTCATAGTGTCTAATAAATCAGCACCCCTAACAGCAAGCTGGCCTTACTTTCTCTCTCCCTCTCTCTGCCCTGATGGGAAAGAGCTAAATATCCATCAGTGCTGGGGAATCTACTTTAAAACTGTGACTGTAGTTAAAAAGGAGTTAACATCACTACAACACAACAAATAACTACACTGAAGCCATTTAGTCTTGTTTCCTTCATTGTGAACTCCCTTATGACAATGCCTGGCACACATTATCTGGGGCATCTATGTTTGTTCAATTATAATGCCAGAATTTTCTACTCTTTTAGGGTTCTAACCCGCTTTTGCTAATCGCATTTTGCAGCCTCAGGCTATCGAAAAACTGTAACGGTTAGGATCGGGAAAAATTGCTTAATTATTTGTCTTCCTCAGTGGTATTCACAAGTAAAGTCTATCAGCCCCCTTGTCTTGCAGCATGTTAGTATGGCCTACTTAGATCCATATAAACCAATCTCTAGGCTTTAAATCCAGCAGGCAATGTTGTTTTTCAAGAGTTCACTGCATTAGAGTTATGCAGGTTAATATACATGCATATTATGGTATCGCAAACACTATGGTTTGCTATTCTATGTATAATTCATTTTTTTTGTCATAACCCTCAAATTTTGATTGCATTTGTCCTCATTCGTCCTCTGTCCTCTATTTTGTCCGAAGACGACATGTGCACTTCAACAGAGATAACTTCAGAGGGAACATCCCATTCATGTTGAACTCAGGGCGAGCTGTTTCTATGATTAACTAAACTACAATGAGGTGCAGCGCTTTTGTCCTTAACCGCACAACTGACACGTAGATTTATCAATCGGCAGTTAGGCCAACAGCAAACTCATAAAAATGAAGTATGGCTAAGAAAAAGGTAATGAAAGAGTATTGTGTTCCTGCATTTAATAAACCTGAGCATATTACAGCTTAATAACTTACCATTTTATTTACTTCAGCTCCACATTGACCACTTCTGTTCCAAACAAATAAGCTAAATCATATTAACCACAGGATGCATTTTTTAACTTTTCACTTGAGCCGCATGTTGGGGAAACTACTTCAAAAAACCTTAAGCATATAATTTAAAGTAGTTAAACAAGAGTCAGGCTGCTATTTTGAAAAAAAAAAAACTTTTTACAAGCTAATAAACTACATTAAATCTTTTAAAGGTGCTAAGTCTGAAAAAAAAGACAAAGAATTTTCTGGCACATAAACAATGAAGACCTCAGCAAGAGTGACACTGAACAGATGCATTAACACTAAATACAACAAATAAAACTAGAATACACCATTACACTGTAACAAGTTCACCAGCCTAGTCACCAGCCCAGTCACCTTACTTCATTAAGGACTCCATTTCCCAGCATCCCGCCAGCTTCAGACCTGCACCGGATCCCCAATCAGCACACCTGCCACCATTCACCTCATCACCTACTATATATTAGCAGTCACTCTTCACAGCCTCATTGTCTAGTCTCGTCAGGGTTCTCACATCTTGACATCTCGTCTTCAGCCTGCCAACCTGCAAAGAGGAAAAGAAATGTTGTTACGCCTTACCTGACTCACCTACCTGGACTCTCACCTGTTACCCGCCTGTCTTCGCTGTCTGCATCATCTGTCGGACCTGTAAAGAGATACAAGGATCGGTTATGAACCTGAACTAAGTCCAGTAATTCTCAAAAACTCTTGAGTTACTCACCAGTTTGCTCTGCATCTCTCCCCTTTGCACCAAGCTGTAAATAAAGAGATTACACTTACCTGTCTGTCTCCCCGAGGTCTCCTTCTGTAGTGTGACAGAAGACCAGACCGTAAGATCGGATTTACAACATGAATACCCTCCTCCTTCTATCGGACCAGCTATACTCTCTTTTTCAACATGACCGACCTCTAGTGGAATATGACCAGGAATTCTTGGAGCTGTCCTCTGCTGCTAATTTGAAGGATGAGGAGCTGATGACGTTCTTTTACGTAGGTTTGGACGAACCAATTTACTCGCTGATGCCCTGGAACACGACCAATTGCACGTTGGAACAATGCATTCTATATGCCCTTCTACTAAGCCGGTCCACTTTGGAAAACCCGCTCAGCCTTCCGGTAATATCAGCACCTGTCATGGCTGCCAGTCCCGGGTCTGCATGCAACAGGGCCGCTGACCTTCAGTCATTACCCTTCCTGGCCGCCAACCTTCAGTCACCACCTATCCGGGCCTCTAACCACCAGTCCTCACCCATTATGGCTGCCGATCCTGAGTCATCACCCATTAGGTTCGCTGAACTTCAATCATCACCAATCATGACCTCTGATCGCCAGATATCACACATTATGGCTGCTGTCCCAGAAGCATTACCTGTTAAGGCCACCAGTACAGAGTCTGTATTCAAAATGGCCACCATACCAGAGCCTTTCGCAGTGTTCAGTCCAACCCGTGAGTTCGTTCCAATCCCAGAATCCAGAAATGAGTCCGTTCCAGTGTCTGCTCCAGCACCTGAGTCCGCTCATTTCATCAAGTTCAGGCCAGAATCCACTACAGTCCAAACAAATTCAGAGTCCGTTCCAATCCCAGAATTTAGTAAAGAGCCTGCTCTAACCCTTGAATCTGCACCAGAGCCCATTCGTACCAGTGAGTTAACTCCAAGTTTACCTTCAGTCCAAAAGCCCGTCCGAGAACCCCATCCAGACCATACACCCTTCTCAAAGCACATCTCCAGATCAGCTCTAGCCCCTGACCAGAGTCGTGAGATGGCTCTAGCCCCTGACCAGAGTCGTGAGATGGCTCTAGCCCCTGACCAGAGTCGTGAGAGGGCTCTAGCCCCTGACCAGAGTCGTGAGAGGGCTTCTGTTCCCGAGTCTAGCCCAGAGAGGTCTTTTGTCCCCATGTTTGGCCCAGAGAGGGTATCTGTGCCTGACCAGAGTCCAGTGAGGGCTCAATCCTCTGACCAAAGTCCAGTGCGAGCTCCCGGCCCCGACCAGTTCCCAGTAAAGGCTCATGCCCCTAACCAGAGTCCAGAGCATTCTCCAGCCCTCGACCAGAGTTCAGTGTCGGCCTCTGCCTCGGAGCAAGGTCTAATGTCGGCTTCAGCCCCTGACCAGAGTCAAGTGCAGGCTTCAGCCCCCGACAGGTGTCCAAAGCAAGCGCCAGCCTTCAACCAGAATCCAGTACAGGCCCCAGTCTTTGACCAGAGTCCAGTAAAGGCTCCTGCCAATGATCTGAGTCCTAGACACATGGCCAGGAGTGCCGTTCCCTCTTCAGTCAGATTAAAGGTCTTTGCCACGGCCAGGAGAGCCGTTCCCATCGCTGTAAGAATCAGCTACCCTATCACGGCCAGGAGAGCCGTTCCCATCGCTGTAAGAATCAGCTACCCTATCACGGCCAGGAGTGCCGTTCTATCTTCTGTTGGATCCAGTTCCCTCGTCACGGCTAGGAGTGTTCCATGAAATTCAAATCCCTAACCTCGACTCCTGTACTCTGGTGGTGGTCCCCTCCAGAGTGCCGTCCAGTGTCCACTCCTCCAGAGCACCCTCCAAAGCTTGCCTCAGGGTCTTCCGCATGGCCGGCGCCACCATGGCCTCCTGAACGGCTGATGCCACCATGGACTCCCGATCGCCTAGTGCCTCCCTGGCTCCCTGAGTTGCCGCCGCCACCCTGGAGGTGTCCTAACCTGCAAGCACCTCCCTATTTACCTGTCTGTTTCCTGCCACATGCTCCTTACCTGACTCACCTACCTGGACTCTCACCTGTTACCCG
>NW_015629204.1:595684-597091 GCF_001515625.1 Sinocyclocheilus rhinocerous
CTGTAAAGAGATACAAGGATCGGTTATCAACCTGAGCTAAGTCCAGTCATTCTCAAAGACTCTTGAGTTACTCACCAGTTTGCTCTGCATCTCTCCCCTCCGCACCAAGCTGTAAATAAAGAGATTACACTTACCTGTCTCTCCCCGAGGTCTCCTTCTGTAGTGTGACATACACAGTGTGTCTTAACCAGGCACAAGTTGCGATCTTTAGAACTAATAAACAGACAACCGTTTCTCACCCTCTAGGCTTTTGGTTTCCAAAAAGTATAGTTAGCAGATGCAGCATCTGCTATAATGCTCATACGTAATACGCTAAATATTAAACTAAAACACAAATCATTGCTGTAGTACTGCAGGGCAACCCCGGAGTGATGTAAGGGAACTCGTTAAATACAGCAAAATAAAGGAAGAGCGTGCCAGGTTTGATATTTATACAGCAATAATCTGACCTTAAAGGTAGGGTAGGCAATTTTGGAGAGGCTATCAATAGCAAGCTAGCTTTCAAAGCATAAGATCCCACCCTTCCTGCAGATCACTCTCCAAAGTCACGCCTCCTCCAAAACACATGACCACGCATAGGCAGACCAGAGGCTAACTAGCAACACGATGAGAGATGGCATTGGTGAGGGTTCAGATAACCTCATGTGTCATTCACCGGTGAGAAAACATTACAGTACAACGTGCATAATATTACAATAATAATGGCTTCCATTCTTGCTCGGTCTGCAATAGCGTAATGGACCGCACTGATGATGTATCATGTCTGCGCGAACAGGGTGAATACATGCATACACTGACAGGCAGGTAGGACAGGGATATGATTGGACGAACATTTTATGGTCCTATACCTTCCACAGACAATATAAATACATTTAGACCACTTAACTTAATTATTTGCTATTGGGATGTGAAGAGACTTTCAACCAGATTTCAACCAAATCACCTACCGTGCCTTTAATTTGATCTCAAACTGATTAATCAACGGATTAGTTATCATACCACCACCTGCTTGATGTCATTAACATTCTACCCAATGTGATTCGAATGATGAGTGTGCATGCGTTTTCAGGAAACAGTTGTGACTAGCTAGTTAGTTTCTCCAACTATGCATAGTACTTTGGTAGTTAAGCAGCAAGTTACATATTTGTTCAAGAAACACCAACCTGACTGGATATATATACATATATATATATTTTTTTTTTTATTTTATTTTTTATTTTAAGTTAAATTGTGCTAATGTCTGCTAGAATGTTAAAAAATGTTCAGTGTTAATTTATGCAATGGTGACAAAAATTTGCAAAATACATGGGGGGAAAAACGCGAAAAACCATGTTCAGTATTCGGCCTTTGGCCCAGTGTTTCATTTTGTTCGGCTTCGGCCAAGAATTTTCATTTCGGTGCATCCCT
>NW_015629204.1:597329-602774 GCF_001515625.1 Sinocyclocheilus rhinocerous
TTTTTTTTTATTTTATTTTTTTTTTTGGTTTGTTTTTTTTGCCAATTTCTGTGTGTCACTGGAATTTTTGTTGCACCAGGTTTCGTCAAATAGTAATTTAAACAACTCAGTCGAAAAAACATTTAACACAATATTTCCAAAGGTACAAATGGGAACGTACTGTTGATGAAACTATTTATTTCCTGCTTTATTGCTGAAATAATAAAAAATATATTTTTTTTTATCATGCAGTACCACTACTCGCAAAAATATATAAAAAACTTGTTATGAGGAATGTTAATAACTGTTCACACCAAAACCGATAATTATAACGATAACTAAAAAGTATAAATAATTGTTCTAATATGAAAATAGGGAAGTCGACACCATAACTATAACAATTATGACAGAGAGGAACAATATTGTTGGAAACACTTCCAGAACGATTTTTACCAGCTGATAAACGATAAAAACATTGACAGCCAATCAGAATTAATCAGAATTTAAAGAACTTTAGCATTTAAACCAGCAGACGACAAAACTGCAGTGAGCGATTGTAATAAACAGAATGTTACTTTGCATTGGTTTTACACTAATATAGTCATCTTCATAGTTATCGTGCTTGGTGTGAACAGGCCTTTCTCTGTTTAAAAAACAGCTGGCCTGAAAAGTAGTAAACCTTTCGTCTGTACTGGTGTTGAGGCAAAGCGATTATTCAAAGCTTAAATTACATGTGAGGTAGATGTTTACCAGCAAAACAAAGGGATTTATTGCAGTTAGCTTATTGAATTTGTCCAAGCTAATCAAACTATTTACAATGTCTAAGTAAAAGAAATAAAATGGCAATAGAGCCGGCTGTCAGTCACCGGGAGTTGAACAGGCCAGTTGCGTTCTGATTGATCAGGTCTGAACCGTGGCATTGACAGGCGCCACGGCTGCTATCGACAGCAAAAAGTAGTAAACCTTTCGTCTGTACTGGTGTTGAGGCAAAGTGATTATTCAAAGCTTAAATTACATGTGAGGTAAATGTTTACCAGCAAAACAAAGGGATTTATTGCAGTTAGCTTATTGATTTTGTCCAAGCTAATCAAACTATTTACAATGTCTAAGTAAAAGAAATAAAATGGCAATAGAGCCGACTGTCAGTCACCGGGAGTTGAACAGGCCAGTTGCGTTCTGATTGATCAGGTCTGAACCGTGGCATTGACAGGCGCCACGGCTGCTATCGACAGCAATCTGGTGCATGGGAGAATGAGCGAGAAAAGAGAGAGAGCGAGAGAGAGAGAGCTGTCCAGCACTATTAACCTCTGGCCCTGGCGTCCTTCTAGACATCACCGCTGCAGTAATTAGGGAGTCAATCGCAATCGCATGTATCACTTAGCCTGTCGTGTCAGTCAGAGCGGCCCGTGACAGATTCATTAAGCTCTTGCCCTCCAGGTCCCCCAGTCAACGGACCTATAAACTACTTTTAACAGGACCTTACAAATTGGAGGGGCCAAGAGCAAGGGGAGGGTGAGTTAACAGCCCAGAATAAATGCTCAAATGACAATTAGCATTGATCAGTGGGAGGAAAACGGACACTCAATGACAAGAGATCGCAGGTGAGAACGCCTTCTGGGTTATAGCGGCGCACGGTTGAACGCACACGTGCTCCAGACTTTGTATTGCTGGGATGGCAATCTAAGACCAGAAACAGTCTATACAAGTACGCAAACATGAATGATGTTGAGGGTCCGTATATCTGGCTAGTGAAAATGCTTCATTTTTTATTCTTTTCTAATTTCATACATATTTTCCACTGCAAATATCATAGCAATTTGAGTGAAATTTCATTTTCAATCAAATTTGCATTTAGTTTGTTCCCTTTTGCTTTAATGACAGCAGCACCGAAGTGGACTTGGATATAAAAAAAAGCAATGAAATGTGACCTTTTTTTTACAAAGACGTTCACATGGTCAATGTCACATTTAATTAGTGACCCAGAAATAGTGCAAAATCTTAACCATTTCTTCCTCGTTTTATATAATACCAATTCTTCATTTTAAAATGTTAAAAGTTTTATCAGGTACTTTCCTTTTCTTATAGTACATTTGTTGTGGTGTTGATAGAGTTACCTTACAACTGACTTTGTCTTATGTGTGTTAATGTTTCTAGCTAGTTAACTTAACTGACTTGTTTAACTTAAAGTAATTTGCTTACTAAGAATCTTTTCAGACTCGGTTTCTTTACCATGACAGTATACAGCACCCCTTGTGGTAGTGCTGAGAATTTGTCAGAATTCAACTACTTTCACAGGAAAACTTAGGCAATTTTGTATGAATTCGTACAATGTGAATTGTACAAAAACATTAACTATCACTGGGGCATAAGCAGATTGTATGAAAACATATGAAGGAAATTGTATGCGTACATACAAATAGGGGTGTGCAATATTGTCAAAAAATGATACCTCAATATTTTTTAGATAATTCATATTTTGCTCTTTTTTTTTTTTTTGTTTTTTTTTACCTTGGCTGGTTTAGGCCTGTCATGGACATGACAATAAAACCACCAGTAGGTGGCGGAAAGTCCTTGTCTTAATGAGTGATTCATAGAATTCATAGTGATTCATAGAATCACTCATTCAAACGATTCGATCAGAACGGCTGATTCATTTAGAAAATAAGCAAGTGGCTGTCTTTATGAACTGATCATTGAATCAAATGATTTGTTAAAAAAAAAAAAAAAGATTCATTCAGGAACAAAACACTGCAGCATTGTTGCACTCTGAGAAGCACACATGTCCTGCTCCAGCTCTGTTTGGAACTTTTTTTTTTTGTTGGCAAAACAGAGACGAGAAGAAAAAAACAGACAATATTGTGTCTAAAACATAACTCACTCAAAATTAACTCTTGTATAAAATCAGTGCAGCATCGCGATATCGCTCATGCACTAATATCCGGGAAAACGGCACTCAAGCTTATGTGCTATAACTACTAAGAATTGCCATGTGATTGTTACAGAGGCATGAAATCAAGACCCATAAAATATTAATTGTTCATTTTTTACAGTAAAGTGCTGGCAGTTGCCATTTTTTAACCTTCAAATGTCTGTGCCATTCAAACTTTGCAGTGCCAAGACAGTAGCTTACGGGGGGGAAAAAACTGGCAATAAAAGAGGACAGTTTATGTTCATGTTTGCTATAACACCTGAGAGTGCAATCTGAACATGTGCTGTATTATGCATTGTGACACATCTTGAAACACAATGCATGAAATTGTGTAGCTGGGTGTTTGCGTTTATGTAGTTGCACTGCCTAATTGTGAGTTTTGGGCCTTATTGGCTCTTTGCGTTTGTTTACACACTCTCTCTTGCTTAATTTCACTCAACGCTGATGCATTCCTGCTTTAATTATTGATGGGCTTTTCCTAGTGCCGCTGCACTGATTACTTCTTCTTAATTAGTCAATTCTTTACCTCATACACAAAGTGCAATTAAACACAACAAGTTATTACCTCTGTCAGACAGACCATTAGTAGTGTGTGAGAGTTTCAGCAGCCTATGGTTCAGTCTCATTGGAGATATATGACACAAACAAACTCTATTTTGCTATACAAACACACACACATAGAGCCACTTCCAAACAAACAACCCGTATCATCTCAAATGCATGGCAATTACTGTATGACCATCCTCTGCAGGGCTGGGAAAACACAAAGACAAGTAGACGTAGCTTGCGGTTCAGTTGTAAATATCCCCTGCAATTCATTTGAGAGCGAATCAGAGACATTAAGCTCAGCTGCGAGCGGAAAAGCACATAAACGGCTTTAAAATTAAAATTGAGCTTGGAATCAGCTGTCGTGATGCGTTCTTGGCAAACGTTGCTGCAGCGTTTTAGAAACAGAGCGGGGCATATCGTCCGCGAGGAACCTCTCGATTGCTATTATAATTATTCACCACCTTTTAGTTGATTAACTTCTAATTGCTCCTCTGCATTCTAATGGTCCCACTCTGATCATTACAGTTATTGCCTGCCATAATTACCGGTAATGTTCTTTTCGACACACTTGTGATAATTGCCTGTAGAGAAAAGTTGTTGTTTTTTTGGAGGCTGTCGTTGTGCATGGATTTCGGACATGAAATCTGATGGAAAACAACATTAGAGGTTGATAATGATAAGTAATAACTAATCATTGACATACAGTAACATACAGTAGCTATCATTTTTTTTTGGACCAGATTAAACGTCTTTGTCTTGTCAAATTTGATGGATTTCAGGGTAAAATGCATAAAATTCAGATATAATACAAAAAAATTATATCTTTGATATAATACTGCTTAAGAACACTTTAATGCTAATAAACTAAGTGTGATGTATAATGTATAATGATTTAGTGGAGGTGTTTGTAGTTAAACATTGTTATTACAATGTTATTATGCATAATAACCATGTAATAACCATTATTACTGTATGCTGTTGTTTTTAAAACCACAAATAATAAAACTGATAAATTCCATTTTCTTTCTTTCTTTTTTTCTATTCTTTATTTATTTATTTATTAGAATTAGTTTGGATTTTTATATAATGTTGGGTATTTTTTTTATGTATGAACTGTTTAATTAAATAACGTAACTAAAAAATGATAAAATTCTGATAAAAATGACAAAATGTAAAAACTGCACTGTAAAAATCTAAAAATGTAATAATTTTTTTTTTTTAGGTTACCAAAGACCAATTGAGTGTGCTTTAGTATTTATATTACTTTCTATATTATAGAAAATAGCATTTCAGTCTTTCTACTTTAAAATGTAATGTTTAATTCAATGTGCTACTTGCAGTTTATTTTTATTTACAAGCATTTTTTTGAGTGAAAATTGTTTCAAAGTAAATTTTGTTCAGTTTACTTTTGTAACGTAAAATGGGTGACATTTTATTTTAAGGTGTCCTTGTTACACGTTACATGTACTTACTATTATAAAAACAACAAATTATGCATAATTACATGCAAGTAATGCTAAACCAAACCCTAATTCCAATCCTAAACTCTTAAAAATAAAGGTGCTTAAAAGGTTCTACACAGTGATGCCATAGAAGAACCATTTTTGGTTCCACAAAGAACAATTCAGTCAAAGGTTCTTTAAAGAACCATCTCTTTCTTACCTTTTAAATTTGACAAATTTCTACTTTTTTAAGACTTTCTTTGTTGCGGCACAAATAAATCATACATAAAATATTCGTAATACATTGGATAGAGTTACTATTTCATTATATGGGACTTGATTATTATCAAATTTTGTATTGTTTGTAATATTTTTTGGGTGTGTTAAAAGCCTTTCACAAACCCAAAGCCGAACTTAACCATAATACTCCAACTATAACCTTTGAGGAAGCAAAGAGGGCACATTTTAAAGTTCTTAACAACTACCTCTCCATCCTCCCCCATCCACCGCCCCAAACACACACACACACACACACACACACACACA
>NW_015629204.1:603929-625735 GCF_001515625.1 Sinocyclocheilus rhinocerous
AAATATCCCCTGCAATTCATTTGAGAGCGAATCAGAGACATTAAGCTCAGCTGCGAGCGGAAAAGCACATAAACGGCTTTAAAATTAAAATTGAGCTTGGAATCAGCTGTCGTGATGCGTTCTTGGCAAACGTTGCTGCAGCGTTTTAGAAACAGAGCGGGGCATATCGTCCGCGAGGAACCTCTCGATTGCTATTATAATTATTCACCACCTTTTAGTTGATTAACTTCTAATTGCTCCTCTGCATTCTAATGGTCCCACTCTGATCATTACAGTTATTGCCTGCCATAATTACCGGTAATGTTCTTTTCGACACACTTGTGATAATTGCCTGTAGAGAAAAGTTGTTGTTTTTTTGGAGGCTGTCGTTGTGCATGGATTTCGGACATGAAATCTGATGGAAAACAACATTAGAGGTTGATAATGATAAGTAATAACTAATCATTGACATACAGTAACATACAGTAGCTATCATTTTTTTTTGGACCAGATTAAACGTCTTTGTCTTGTCAAATTTGATGGATTTCAGGGTAAAATGCATAAAATTCAGATATAATACAAAAAAATTATATCTTTGATATAATACTGCTTAAGAACACTTTAATGCTAATAAACTAAGTGTGATGTATAATGTATAATGATTTAGTGGAGGTGTTTGTAGTTAAACATTGTTATTACAATGTTATTATGCATAATAACCATGTAATAACCATTATTACTGTATGCTGTTGTTTTTAAAACCACAAATAATAAAACTGATAAATTCCATTTTCTTTCTTTCTTTTTTTCTATTCTTTATTTATTTATTTATTAGAATTAGTTTGGATTTTTATATAATGTTGGGTATTTTTTTTATGTATGAACTGTTTAATTAAATAACGTAACTAAAAAATGATAAAATTCTGATAAAAATGACAAAATGTAAAAACTGCACTGTAAAAATCTAAAAATGTAATAATTTTTTTTTTTTTAGGTTACCAAAGACCAATTGAGTGTGCTTTAGTATTTATATTACTTTCTATACTATAGAAAATAGCATTTCAGTCTTTCTACTTTAAAATGTAATGTTTAATTCAATGTGCTACTTGCAGTTTATTTTTATTTACAAGCATTTTTTTGAGTGAAAATTGTTTCAAAGTAAATTTTGTTCAGTTTACTTTTGTAACGTAAAATGGGTGACATTTTATTTTAAGGTGTCCTTGTTACACGTTACATGTACTTACTATTATAAAAACAACAAATTATGCATAATTACATGCAAGTAATGCTAAACCAAACCCTAATTCCAATCCTAAACTCTTAAAAATAAAGGTGCTTAAAAGGTTCTACACAGTGATGCCATAGAAGAACCATTTTTGGTTCCACAAAGAACAATTCAGTCAAAGGTTCTTTAAAGAACCATCTCTTTCTTACCTTTTAAATTTGACAAATTTCTACTTTTTTAAGACTTTCTTTGTTGCGGCACAAATAAATCATACATAAAATATTCGTAATACATTGGATAGAGTTACTATTTCATTATATGGGACTTGATTATTATCAAATTTTGTATTGTTTGTAATATTTTTTGGGTGTGTTAAAAGCCTTTCACAAACCCAAAGCCGAACTTAACCATAATACTCCAACTATAACCTTTGAGAAAGCAAAGAGGGCACATTTTAAAGTTCTTAACAACTACCTCTCCATCCTCCCCCATCCACCGCCCCAAACACACACACACACACACACACACACAGACAGACACACACACACACACACACACATATAACCCTGGATAATGTTCCTTGCGCAAGGCTGACCAAAGCTTTCCTATCGCCTCCCTCTCTCTCCTGTTTTTCCAGCCCATTAGAGATATTGCCGAGCCTGGGAACTCTGCATGTTAAATCACTTAATCAAAAGCAATGGGTCGAAAATCTTGTTTCTCTTCTTTTATTTGATTCATTCCTCCAGATAAAGGGAGAGTAGGGAATGCAGAAAGCACATTATCACTTTGGCCCAATAGCACATGCATTATGTTCTAAGCAGCCGCAGAAAGACTATCACTGGGTCTGATCCCTCTGGGTATGGGGCGACTGTTTTCACCGATCATCCATTCAAACACCCTACGAGCGCTCCGCTGTCTGTCGTACGCCGTCTATCCTCGCACGGCCCCTGTGGTCCTCCTTGTCACTCGGCTTGGCGTGAATGAATAGACCCTTTTAAGTTGAAGCACCTGTGCTGTAATTCTAAAGTGTCAAACAGAGATGCATAACGCTGCTCGCTTGCCTTAATAAAGTTCTTGCAGAGGCAGCATTCAAGAGGGAAGTCATGCTTGCTGGGATGCCCAGGAGCGGGACATTCGCTTTGACTCTTCACCTGAACGCTTCTTCCATATTAACAGGGCCATAGCTGCTATCTTCTAGTCAGCAAACACTGACAGCCTGTCTGTGATGTCCACCTTTATGAGCCAAACCATGGTTTAACCGTGGGTCTTTTTCTATGATAGTACACTGAACAGACACAGTTTTCACTCAGGAATTGCTACATTTCGCAAACAGTTACAATGAAATGGCAAGTAATTTTGAAGTAGAATCGCTTTATGATTTCTGCGACGTAGAAAGTGCGGACAGAATCGCGGAATCCGGTTATAAAAACGGAATTTACTGTATAACGTGAAATGTCACGTAATTTGCCAAAGGTATGGATAAATCAAAAGTAGGTCAGTATAGTTAAATTAAAACGCGAAATGGACTTGCGTCTGTGAATATTGAGCCGCTAAAATACCATTTTGTGTGAATGAATGGCGCAGACGTTTCGTTTACTACACACACATAGCTAATTTAGTGAACTACAGCAGCACAACTGCTCATCATTTTCTCACTTTATTTCATTGTATTCAGTCCACTTAAATGTGTCAAATTAAAGGCAACATAATTCATTTGTTGGGACTACATGAATCATTTTTGATGCATTGACTGAAGATGCATGGGTGTAAGTTTTAGTTTCCTCTTTGCTTTGCGTGGAACTGAATTAGAAGAGTAAATGTTGAAATTAAATGTTAATGAGTAAAGGCAAAGACCAGTGTTTAATATTCAGTCATGTTGGACAGTTAAAAGAGCTTGTGCTGTTAACATTTTCATGGCAGCGTTGTGCTAAAAAGTAGAGCTTGGTTAGATTGTAGGATGGTTATTATGACCATGCACTAAAAAAAAAAAACAATTTCACTCAGAAACTTCACAAATATTTACAAAAAAACAATGGCAACACATTGACGTAATCATGAAATTTTTAAGAAAGACTGAAATAATATTTTCTTGTAAAACCTAATCCAATCATTTTATTTACAGTTTTGAATTTTTTTTTTACAGTATACTATGATAGTTTTCAAGGTAATAAAACACTTCAATTTAATTCAGTAAACAGTTGTGCTAATATCAGTGCAGTGACAAATAGTAGTGACAAACTAAAATTATATCTATAAATCTCAAAACAATAAATTTTCAAGTAAAATTGCCTTACAAAAAAAAAAAAAAGAAGAAATTCCGGAACTCTATTTCCGCACTTGCAAACGTAACAAAATATTTATTAACTCACAATATTTCTCTCCATGACATTCATCAGGCATGACTTACAGGTGTACCGATTAAAAATGGTAATTTACCCAATATTTGTGTGATTTTGTGCTTATCAGAGTATCATGTCATTAGCTATGCAGTGGTCTCAAGAAGTATTTGGGCACTGAAGTCATATTTTAAAATATTAATGGCATTGCAAGTGTAATTTTGGACAATAATAGGCTCTGATTGGTTCATTTTTTGAATGCACTGAAAGTGTGGCAGTTGTATAAAGTGCATCAAGTGCATTACAATGCTCAAATCATCAGAATCAAAACATGTAAGCATTCATTTGTTAAGAGAATACAAAATTCATAACAACTTAAAGGTGGAGTATGTATTTTTTCAAAAACGCTTTAGAAAACTGAGTCGGACCGAGTACCAAAACAAACTTATAGCCAATCAGCAGTAAGGAGCGTGTCTACTCATGATGTGGAGGAGAGCGTTCAGTCCGAGCCGAGTGACAGAAAGATAGAGATGGCGGATAAAAAACAAAAGAGGAAAACGTCTGCGGAACAAAAGAAGGCTCAAGGCAAGAAGTAGGACCCGTGTAAATATCGGATCAGCTTTCCAGCGCTGGAGAGAACTCAAGGAGCGGAAGGAAGGCGATCGGACGCCGAGGTTGCTTTGTTTCTTCTCGATAGGTGAGTAACATTGGTTTTGCTTTGTTTCACAGAACTAATCGTTGCCATATATCGTACGTATATGTGGGGCAGAGCTATCAAAATAGGCCCTTTTGGGTAGGGGCGTGTTTGTTTTGGGGATTTGAAATCTCAACATTGGCTACCAGAAATCACTTACCCCACCTTTAATTTTGAGTATTCTCTGTATACTGACAAGTCACCTGATAAGCTTCAAACCTCTAAAAGGCAAGAGGAGGAGATAAGACTTTGCTTACAGGCATATGTTTGGGCAGCATAACGTATGCTTCCTAACAGCTCAGGAGAAATAGACAAATTACTGAACTTATAGAGGAAGACAAATCCATACCCAGCATCCTGTACAGCTGCCGCCATCTGCATTCTAATACACAGCGTATGTCTTTCTCCGTAACCTCACACAGCTGTGGGGAAACTAAGTCTGAATTAAGGTACAAGTCTTTTAATTACAATAGCTAAAATACTTAAACTATAAAAACAACGTGTTCAGTCTGTTTCAGACCAACGTCATCTTGTATTCATATGAAAAGTGTGGCTCTAGCTCACATATGTTTTAGTATGTATGGACAGCTTTTAAAATTAATATGAACTTCATGTACACTGGTGGTCAAAATTTTGAAATAAATAAGTTTTTGTTTTGTTTTGTTTTTGAAAGAAGTCTCTTCTGCTCACTAAGACTGGCTTTCAAACAAAAAACTCTGTTGATGGTGGTTTAGTTAAAATTGCTGAACATAACAAGTCTTCGGTCGCGGTAAAATATTACATTCGTCGAATACCAAATGTGTGAGACGGCAAAACGTTTCTGTGGTTGCACTGGTGTCAATCATCACAGTTTTGAGAGTGAGTTCTGTTCACACACAGAATGATAATTTAGGGGATTCACTCCCACATTTAAATGCAGTTGTCACTTCTGAAACTTTTTTACAGTGTGCATGTGGCTAAAGAATCCATAAAAGTTAAGCATAATGTATGCTTCATGAACACATATGTGACCCTGGACCACAAAACCAGTCATAAGGGTCAATATTCGGCCGAGATACAACTATTTGAAACAGTTATTTCAAAAACATTTAAAAATCTTCATTATTCCAAATATTTGACCTCCAGTGTTTGAACTTAAGAACCATAAAATTATTTGCAAATACGATTCATCTGTTAATAGACGAAAGACTTTTATAGTTAAATCAGCGTTGTAATAATACACTACACAGTAAAGCTTTTCACAGAAATTTGAAAACAACTGCGAAGTATAAGTTAAAGGCAGTGGATTACTTTTCAAAGATCTGTTCTCGCGTGGCCTTTTCGTCCCGTTTCATGAACAATCTATTCATAAGGCTCTTAGGCCTGGACAGGGAAAGCTTCTCAAATACTTATCAACCAAAGAATAAAAACACTCTTTTAATTATGAAAAGTGAAATGCGTAGCGTCTTTGTGGAGTTTAGAGTGGCTAATGCACTGCACGATCATCAGATAATCTTTAAGATGCTCTCTGTCATGACTCATTTCATGATTGAGGGGCCCGCTTTTCAAGAGCCCACGCTGAAATAAAGTGCCGTCCGGACAAAATCACTTTCTTTATGAGCGGACAGAAGCACAACAAGACCCTAATATCGGTTCATCTTCTTAAACTTTCGGACTTTTGCTCTGTATTGTGTTCAATCCCTTAACACACGAACATCATTTAGCTGAAACTTCAAATCCAGCATGAGAAGTGCTCAAGGTCGGATCTGAGGGAGCGCAGTGTTGTGGAAAGGAAAATCGAAGTATTAAAGCTGTCCATTTATAATAAATGAATGAAAATGTTATGAAAAGTGGAATTAAAAAGAAAAGCAAAAACAAAAAATCAGCTGAAAGTTTTTCTTCCCTATACAACAGCATGTATGTTTAAGAGGAAAGTGAATCATATCAAACTTTAATCTTCTTACGCCAGTGCTTGAAACAGAGCTGCATGTCTTTATAAGGGAAGATTGTGTTATTATATAAAATCCACTAATGATAGTTATAATGCGGTAATGTTTCTCATGCAAATAACTTGTTTATTTGTTTTTGCTCAAGTGAAATTCCGGTAAAGTAATGAGAAGTGTGCGGGGGGTGTTTGATATGAATGCTTGCTTTGGTTTAAAAGTTTAAGAGGGGATGTTCTGTCATGACGCCGACACAGATCAAAAAATTAATTTGATATATATTTCGGTAAGACGATTACCCACTGGGAATAAAGTGGCTGGCATCTGCCGAACTGCGTGGCTCATTAGGTAAGTTGGTGCACTTCTCTAATTGAGGGTTAAGTTCAAAACATGGCATCCTTTGTGAATGTAACTCTCGCTTTCAAGTTATAATGACTGGAGTGAAAAACTACTACATAAGCTACATTGTGAAAAAAAAAAGATTGTAATATAAACCTGATAGTAAAGCTTATAATATGTTTATTTGTTAGGGCATAAATATTTGCTCTGAAAACAATTCAATTCACTTGTGATTCTTTAGGAATTTTAAGTTTGATCATGATTCGGTTTCGTTCAATGACATTATTTTGCTATAATTCATAATTATCTCAAATGAAATTTTACACCATACTGGACTATTGATCAATACACTAAGTTTTACAGTCACACATCAAAAACTACCTTTTGAATTTGATAATATTTGGTTATTATGGTCGATACAGTCAGCTATTAAATTCTGTACTTAATTATCAAATGTTACATTGAATTTTCCTAGTCAACACTGACAGAAATCCATTTTTAAATTTTTAAAAAAAAAATAACACCCAGAAATAATTTCCACTCATAAATTGCTAGTAAATTTCACAATCCCAAAGAAATGAGCAAGGAACACAAATGGTATTTTCTTGTAGACATACTACAAAAATCATTTTACAGTGCTTGAAAAAAATATACAATATAACAATACTTTGAATAAAAACAATATTTTGAATAGTATTTTGTCAATGCCAAATGCATATTTGTAAGTATTTGTCAGTGAAGTGAATGCATAAGTGTGAGTGAAAGTGCATTATCAACATATTAACAGCATCTAAAACATAAATCACTTTTTGCATGTGGGTCAAAGATGTTAAAATATGTCCGCATCAAAAGAAATTTACAAAAGTGATTTTATGTCCATAGAAAGCACATTAAATGCAAGTAAGGTGTCTACTTTTAAGGTTTCAAATAAGTTTTTGAAGAATAAAATGTCAAAATTTGTTTGAAATAATGTTCCATTGTCATTCAGTGTAACACTTATAGTTATGTAAAAATTCAAACAACATGCTTATTCTGACCTGTACATATTAAAATATATAAAATAATAAGTGAGCATATTATATTTTATTGTGTTTTAAATGAGTAAAAAAAATTTTACTGACAAATGGGCAAAACCTAGGATAGTGGCAAACGTAAAAAAAAAAGTATAATAACAACTAATTAGTATTTGAGGTGAAAGTAATTTGTTTTTTAATATGTGATGAATTGATTTTTGTTGTAAATATGCCTGACAAGATTGTTACACTGAATGACATTTTAGTCTTCGGTAAATCAGGGGAAAATGTATGATATATATTTTTTTTTCTCAGAAAAACAAAAACAAAAATACAATTACATGAAACAGAAAACTTTATTATAATTTTTTATAAACAACAACAATTTAAAGCAGTATTGTTTTTTATGCTTAAACCCTTTTTCGTCTTTGACCCACATACATAATATGAATCAAGTTGTAATCAAGTATAATCAGTTAATTTACTTTTATTAAAAATATGATGGACAAAATACATTATTTAACACCTAAAAAGTTTAAAACAAAAGGCTTAAAAGAGTAAAACATTATCTATATTAAGATATATTAAGATATTAACAATTTTACTCATTTTCAAATGATGAAACTATGAATTGGATAGTTATGACTTATTACTAAGTTTAATTAATAATTCAAATTAACATAGAATATATAGTTTTGATTAGATGAGTGGACATGGGTCAAAGACGTTAATATGTCCGCATCAAAATACATTTACAAAAGTGATTTTATGTCTATAGAAAGCACATTAAATGTAAGTGTCTACATTTAAGGTTTCAAATAAGTTTTTGAAGAATAAAATGTCAAGGGAGCATATTAAATTTTATTGTTTTAAAGGAGTATAAAATTCTTACTGACAAATGGGCAAAACCTAGGATAGTGGTAAATTAAAAAAATGTAAAATTACAACTAATTAGTATTTGGGGTGAAAGTAATTAGTCTTTTAATATGTCATAAATTGATTTTTGTTGTAAATATTTGTTGTAAAAAATGTCTGTAAATCAGGGAAAAATGTATGCTATGTATTTTTTTGCTCAGAAAAACAAAAACTAAATTGCAATTAAAACAGAAAACTTTTTAATTTTGGGAGGGAAAAACGACAACAATTTAAAGCAGTATTACACTTACTGTTTTTATGCTTAAACCCTTTTTCGTCTTTGACCCATGTACACTTTTTTTCTTTTTGTACTGATTGAACTTTAAACTTGATCAATTTCATCTGAGACCTTTTTAATGACAAACTTAACAGAAGAGAATGTATATTATAAGATCAAATTATGTACATTATTAGGTACTTACTCTTAAATGTGAGTGATGACATTATTAAACACTGTATATTTAATTAGTCTTGTTTATTATAAAAACAATACAATGAATGAATTCAAAATTCTGAAAGTCCTATGTATAAATGATAGTGATTTGTACATTTTAAGTACTTGAGTAAAAGTGAAACGTCATTGAAACTGATACAGTGTGTATAGGTGTAAATATAAATTTTTTATTAAATTTTTTTGAAATATTCACATGAATGTGAATAATTAAATGAAAACAGAGAATTTAGATTATATATAAAGCTTATTTGGTTAGCTTTTAGTCTTAACGAACAATATAAGTAATAAAAATGAATCCAATTCCAAAGAATCCGACTAGGTTAAAAAGAAAAAAAAAAGAAGTGCCCAGACCATGATTTGGTTATGAATATTGAAAGCCATGCGAACTGTATGCATGCATCGAGAGTGCTGGAGCCTCCTTCACCGCTGTGTGTGATGCAGGAAACCAGCGGCTCTGTCAATAGACCACCGTACAGTTAATACCAGGGTCCCATCTGTCCCGACCTGCGTCTCAATTTGATTGTAGCCCGCTCTCCATTGTGCCTTTTTAGTAAAACTACTCTAAACTGTTCACTGAAGCCTTTCCATATATAAAAATGTTGTAAATATTTCTGTTTATTACTATATATTGTTATAGTAGCACATATGCAGTACAGATTCAATTCTACAATGTAAATTAAATTTGAGTTAAATTTAAGTTCTTTAAAAAATCACACACTTTCAAGCCATTTCAGAGCAAAGAAAGAAATATATGTTCAATATTGTCAAAGACTAAACTATAATTGGAAATAAAAAAAATTCTAATAATAACAATAATATATTTTTTTAGTATATTCCATATTGATATTAGAGTTGATAGATTTTTATTTGCCAGGAAAAAAGATTAATAGGAAATGTTTGAAAAAAGGCAAACAAAACATATTCAGATGTGTATGTGAAATTATTTAATATTAATACATTATTACAATGTTATTAATATATTATTACAATGTTATTACAATAATCAATGAGCTATTCAATGAAACTGATTTAATATGTCCTGATTTGTTTCACAGGGGTGTAAGTTTGCTTGAATGTGCTGAATATTTATTGCACCCAATTAAAAATTCAAAGAGGACTTTTTTATTTTATCTATTTTTTATATATATAAAAATCTTACTTTAATAGCACCAAAAAAAAAATTTCTCAATTTAACTACATTTACTGAACACTTATTTTCAGATAATAACAATAATATATATATTTTTTAGTATATTCCATATTGATATTAGATTTGATAGATTTTTATTTGCCAGGAAAAAAGATTAATAGGAAATGTTTGGAAATAGGCAAACAAAACATATTCAGATGTGTATGTGAATATATTAATACATCATTACAATGTTATTAATATAGTATTACAATGTTATTACAATAATCAATGAGCTATTCAATGAAACTGATTTAATATGTCCTGATTTGTTTCACGGTGGTGTAAGTTTGCTTGAATGTGCTGAATATTTATATTGCACCCAATAAAAAATTCAAAGAGGACTTTTTTATTTTATCTATTTTTCACATATATAAAAATCTTACTTTAATAGCACCAAAAAAGTTTTTTCTCAATTTAACTACATTTACTGAACACTTATTTTCAGAGTATGCATTAAAAATAAGGCTGTTGAAATAATATGTAAAATATTCAAATGGAATGCATTGAGTAAATGGTCACGAGCGCATCTGTTTCAGATGGTTTCATATTCAAGTTGCGATGACGTGAAAATGAAAGTTGCCTGTGAAAGGTGCACGACTTACAAGGCAAATGGCATTTTTGAATTTTAGGTTAAATTTAATTTTAGGTTTTAGTAATTTTGTTATATGCTTTTGTATTTTTTATTTTATTTTATTTTTTGTCTTTTTAAATATTTTTATTAAGCTTTCTTTTTATTTCAGTTGTAACAATTTTACTTCAAATCAAATTTTATTTTATTTCAGTTGGTTGCCAATCCAACATTTTTTACTTAATTTAAATGTTTTGTTTATTTTTTTCATCTATTTTTACGTTTTTCGTCTATTATTAACATTTTATTTTATTTTTATTTCAGCTATTTCAATTAATGAAATAATAATAATAATAATAATAATAATAATAATAAAGTGTAATGAAAATAAAAAAGTTAAATAAAAATATATAATAAAGTTAAATAAAAATAAATAATAAAGTTAACAATAACAACACTGGCTACATGAAGAAACAAAGCTGCATTCTAGTAAATGAAAACAAATGCTGTTTGCAAACACAAACTACTGTAGTAGAGCGTTAGTTGTTATTTTTAGTCTTATTTCTTACCTTTTTTATTTACTTTTATTCTTACAATAGTTATTGGTGTATTCTGATAGCAGACTGATTTAGTTATGTTAGGAAAGAAAGAAAGAAAGAAAGAAAGAAAGAACGCACTTGTGATTGAATTTGGCTTCTTAAAGTTATTACAAGGGCCTTTCTCATCCTGTGCTTAAAATACTGGCTTTGATACTGTAAGCTCTCACTTTACTGATGTATTTGTCAGGGTTGCAATGAAGTGCTGTAAAATTAATGTAAATCTTTCTGTCCCCTTTAAGACGTATCTGCTCACAGCTATTGTGTGGAGTGGAGGGGAAGAGAGACACAAAGTTGTGAAGTGTTTTTTCCCCTCATGGCCACAGAGTTGAGAAAATGAACAGGCAGAAATGTAATGGAATTCTTCATCTGACAAGCAGGCAATCTTCAGAGCCGGCCCAAACTACACTTTATTTGCTCACCGCAGATGTTAACATAGAAATGAAGGCCTCTCCGGACTCCACCTGCCTCCTGAGATATGGCAATAGAGACGGGACGGCCTGTGCGTATGCAAATTCTCCATGAGCTGCAAAGAAAATCTGTGCTAAAATGAACGCTCAATTTGGAGAGCATAAATCAAGAGTCACTTCTGAGGCTGTAGAATTGACTGAACCACAGACCCAACCAATATAAACCGCTTCCCATGGTGGACCTTTCCTATCGGAGCAAATCCCAGCGTCTCTCTGGAATACGCTTGATTATTTTTGCTGGCGAAAAAAAAGCAATACGAAGGAAGAAGAAAAAACAACTAGCACAGGTAAACTAAGTGCCAACTGGTTACAGCTGAATTCATGCATCGTTGACCAGGAACAATGTAGAAGTTCAGCCTTGTGCATAGGTGGATATTAGACAAAATGCAAAATTAAAAAAGTTATATCATTAAAATGAGCTAGTTCAACACAATTCTTGAACATTTTACCATAACTCAGTTGCACTGCATTCATACCACTTACATTTGTAAAATTGAAGTTTAACACAATTAATTTTTGTTGCATTAACTGAAACTGGCCAGTGGATTTGGAAATTAAGTTGAAATTAATTGTATTTTTTTTTATGTGTTTTTGAGAAAGTGTTTAGTACTGTGTTTATGTTTAAAGGTGGGGTAAGGGATTTCTGGTAGCCAATGTTGATATTTCAAATCAGCAAAACAAACACGCCCCTACGCCAAAATGGTCTCGCCCCTATTTTGATAGCTCCGCCCCACACATACGTACACATCCCAGTCAGCGATTATGGCGGAATCTGCTGTATTATTATCTGCTGTATTAAACATATTATCTTACTTTTCGGACACACTTTGGGAGCTGACGCTTGAACAGTGGAGGAGGTTTAAACGCTCCAGGCTTATAGGGTGTGGATATGAATGTGTCTTTAGCTGAAGGGAACGACAATACGATTGCAGATGAACAAACAAGCGAACATGACACACGCAGGCCTTCCGCTCCTTGAGTTCTCTCCAGCGCTGGAAAGCTGATCTGATATTTACACGGGTCCTACTTCTTGCCTTATCGTAAGCCTTCTGTCGTAAGCTTTCCTTTGTTCCGCAGACGTTTTCCTCTTTTGTTTTTTATCCGCCATCTCTATCTTTCTGTCGCTCGGCTCGGCTAATGTCCGTCCTGTGCACTGAACTCTCTCTCCTCCACATCATGAGTAGACACGCCCCTTACTGCTGATTGGCTACAAGTTTGTTTTGGTACTCGGCCCGACTCAGTTTTCTAAAGCGTTTTTGAAAAAATGCATACTCCACCTTTAATGTGTTTAATGTTCTATTATGTCAGGGTTTTTTGTTTTGTATTGTTTTGTTTTGTTTTGTTTTGTCTTGTTTTGCTTTGACTTGTTTTGACTTGTTTTGACTTTGCTGGCAATCTGTTTTAATGAGCAATTACTGTGCAAAAGCTGCTTCATTGACTGATCTTGAACTCTTATCAGGGCTATTATCGTTAAGTAAAATTCTAAATTAAACCATAAAACAAACAAAAAACATTACTTGAAATAAAATAAACATTAACTGAATTTAAATACAATTTTTAAATTTATGCTGAAGTATTAAAACCCCTTAACTGTCACCGTCCCACCTGTGGGACGTTTGGCGCTCTTTTTTTGTTGTTGTCTTTTTTCTCTATCAAATCTTTTAGTAATCATCATAAATCATATATCATTTGAAAGCTTAGAAGCCCAAGATTCATCCTGTGCAAACCATTTTGAAATCAGACATTAAGTTTGGATAGTGCACCTGCATGCCTATTTTAAAAAAATGGGGGGGTGACAGTTAAAGGGGAGGGGTCATATGATGCTGCTAAAAAGAACATTATTTTGTGTATTTGGTGTAATGAAATGTTGGTATCCAAATGAAACTGTATTCAAACAAAGCTGAGGTCTACAGCACAGAACATCACAATATATACCATATGTTTTGACGTTATCATTGTGTGTCGCATTAAGAATGCTGCTGAAGACCCATCTTTAAAAATCCGATTGGAATCACATTTCTAACCACGTCCATATGTGGTTTGAATCTGATTTTTTTTTTTTTTTTTAAAGATTGTATGTATTTTTTTGCTGTCCAGACTTTCAAAAACTCATAATATATGCAAAAAATCTGATTTTTGCTGGCAGTCTGAATATGTGGTTTCTAGGTTGATGTTTAATGGCCCAAGTCAAAAGAGTCATCTCTTAGATCCTATTTCAATGTAAGTCAATTAGTTTATTAAGTAAGTTCTTTTTTTTCACCTGTTTTATTGTTCATCAGATTCTGATTACTTAGAAAAGTTTGTTTCCTAACCTAAATCACTGACTATGAGCAACAGTAATAGTGATGCTTGCTTTAGCAGAGATCTTTATATCTGTGATTTGATTTAATGTTTAATTACACAATAAACACAATACACACCGCTGTAGGTGTAACTCACATCTGTGAAACATAAGACCTGTTAATACTCTTGCAATAGTTATTCCAGGCATGGAGTGTCTGTGTCAATACCGTCTGGATCATATCTTTATCATAAAAATGGCGCAAACAACAGGATCGATGGGATGTGTTTCTATCTCCCATAGCCTTGCAACATAAAACTTCCCAGCCACTAGAAAATAGCTTCTCATCCAGAAAGAGAGGGACTGCTCCACTCAATAAAAACATAATACCCACAATGCTTCACTCTCAGTCTCACTTACACCCAATGCCCACACGCATTAGCTCGTAAAAGTTACTTATACGGCCCAGAAAAGACACCCCTGCCAATTCAGTTAACTAACAAAATAAAGCAACAGTTCAGAGATTAAACAGAGAGAGGAGCCACAATGAAGCATAAAGAGTTCAAGGTTTACGAAATATGATATTAAAGCAAACTTATCATGTATTAATAAAACAAAACAAATGGGGCAAAGTCACAAAATGTCATTCTTCCATGTTTTTAAGTTGACTTATATATGAAATGAACTTTGTGAAAGCAAACACAGCAAAAAATTATTTCCTTACTTTGTATTTTTGTCTTGTTTTACAGTATCTAAACATTATTAAATCAAGATGCATTTACTTCAAAAGCAAAATTTATCAGTCTTGTTTTCTGATAAATGTCTTAGAATTGTATTAGATTTGCTTAAAACGAGAACAATATCTGCCAATGGCGCAAGAAAAATCTTGTTTTGCCTTTTAATTAAGATACTTTTTCTTGTTTTAAGCAAAAACTAACAAAATTGTTAATACATTTAATACATTCAGTAAACAAGACTTGACATCTTAAGTCATTTCTTTTATGAGGTATTTATTTGGAATAAGTGTTTGTTTTTTGTCATTCTCTTGTGCGTTTGAAGGTTAAGTGTGTGTGTGTACGTGTGTGTGTGTGTGTGTGTGTGTGTGTGTTAATGTTCCATTATGTTTGTAGTGTGGGTGAACAGAGCTCGCTGCCTGTGTACAGAACTTTGTTTCTCAGCACATTGAATCTGTCTGCGACTCCACAGGGGGGTCATTGCCTTCAGTCAGTGTGTGTGTGTGTGTGTGTGTGTGTGTGTGTGTGTGTGTTTTCTGAGATGATATTGGTAATGCTTGAGGGTTTTAATATACGTGCCTGCTAGTCTTATATAGTCTTTATATGGAACACATTTTCTGACATTTGTCAAGGTTTTAAATGATTGTCTTTGCATTTCCGCAACACAAATTATGATTTCATAATTAATGGTGTGTATATTGAAAATGAATTGTTAATGATGTCCGTTAATTGTTGAAGTTAGTGCCACAGGTTAATACAGCTCATTCAGCTGTTGTTATTGATTGACAGCCCTGCTAATTGAAATTACACAAATGTTAATTTAAATGCGACAGATTATTGGGATTATTGTTTTGCTGTGCGCTGACTTTATTTATGCTGTTATTGTTTTTGTAATTACTGTTACTTAATTGTTGTGCGGTGATGTTAGATCTTTAGGTTACACTTTATTTTAAGGTGTGCCTGTTACAGTGTAATTATACATTTATAATATTAATTAACTACATGTAATTAAGCGTTAGCGTTAGTTCTGGCAGGTCACATGAGTCAATATTATTATAAAGTAAGTACATGTAACGTGTAACAAGGACCCCTTAAAATAAAGTGTTACCGATCTTTATTATTTTTGTAAAGGGTCAATTAAATGCTTTTAGGATAACTTACTTTGTAAGTTATCCTAAAATGCATAAAAATGCAGTTTACTTATATCAATTACTGTGTCTAAGTCAGTATGTTTTTTAAGATAAAGTGAACTTTTTATTTGAGAATAATTCAGGTTTTGAAATGTTATGAACTTGCAGTGCTGTGAAAAGTTTGTAATACTTTAAAGTGGGGTTATTTAAAAAAAAAATAATGTCATAAATAGATTTGATTATCAATTAAATTCTATAAATCACAAATCACTGGTATGACCACTCTTTGACTTTGCCTTTTTGACCCAGCTACACTTGAACAGTTTTTAGGTATATTGGCAAGTATTTCTTCCATCGTCTTTGAGATGTTGCCAAATTTCTTATGGATTTAGTCTGTCTCAGATTTTTGTCTCTTCATGTAATCCCAGACAGACTTGATGATGGTGAGATCAGATCTCTTTGAAGATCATATTGTCTGTTGTCGGACTCATGCATATAAAAATCTCACTGGATTCACAAACTCTTCATTGACACAGAGTACATTTCTAAGCTAAGAGAGAATGTGTTTGTGACATCATGCCACCACGATAAGTCTGGTTTCAAAAAACACTAAAGGTGTGTTCCCATTTACCATTCTTTGTCAAATTTTCATGGGCGAAATCCAATCATTTCAATGAGAATCCACACAATCAAAAATTTTGTGTGAATTACGCAGATTTTGAAGTACGTAGGTTCAAATTAGTCATGTGGATTTGCCACAGTGACCACCAGAAAACTTTGTTTAAAAGTGACTTCTGTGTGAAGGCCCCAATGTACTTGAACTTGAGTGAGATGCAATTTCGAACAAAATCAGGCCAAAACGAAGTTCGTTTGGAATTCATTTGGCAGTCTGACAAGCTGTCAGACTTTTCCATGAAAGTTCGCTCCGGCTGGTAAACAGCTTTGAACTGCCATTGGTCTATGGTGATTAAGTAATATGTAAATTGATAAGTGTAAATAGTAGTCTGATGCTACTTAGTGCAAAAAAGTGGCAGATATTTGCACCTCAGTGTTGTAGTACACTATAAAACAGTATGCAATAATAACGTTTATTAAAATTATTAAATGGATGTTGCCCTATACCTACCCCTAGCTCTTCCCGATAAACACTTTGTTATTAAATATCCGTGAGGCACTTAATTTACACTTTTTTGAATATTTCCCTTTCTTTTTATTGAAAATAAATGCCTTTCAAATCTGATATGTTATGGGAAAAGCAAGAAGAACGATTTTGGCAAAAGGCGGATTCGAACTCGGACAATCGCATTAAAATTTACTGCCACGCGCATTACTCTGTATGCAATCATTGCTGTTCATTGACTGGCAGCTTCTGTAGTATTGTCTAGCCCAACCAGCCATTTGTGGGCAGAGTTAATGTAAATAGACTTTGCCAACAAGGTGGACTATTTGCACATAGACACTCTGTATAAATAAATGTTGTAGATGTGACTTGACCGTAGTGTATGACTGCAAATATATCCACGTGGCTATGATCAGATGCTTTCTTAACTGCTTTTTTCTCACAAGTGTGTTCATTTTGTTTGAGAATTGTTGAGAGGAAAGCACATACAGTATTTACACTCTCAGCACATGGACGGCATGTTTGTTCGCTAGCAGTAAACCATTGCAAAAGTATTTCAAACTTACTTTTAAATAACTAAAAAGAACATCGCTGTGAATATATCAGGGCCTAAAGCTGTGCTTTATACATCACAACATTAAAGGACATTTAATTTGCCCCAATTCTAACTACAATAAAACCACAAATAGGTGTTTATGGTATAATTTTGGGTACAAAAAAGCAGTAATTGTTCAACGTACATCCACTTTTTTTGTCAAAGCTCTATCAAATGTGTGTCGAGCCCTTTCTGTCAGGCCAGGCTATGAAACCACTATTGATTTATGTTGATGTGACACCACTGTGGCCCAACAAAAAGTTTCGCACCTTTGAGCGATAGCTTACCGCCAACCAGCTGCAGTCCCTTCCCGACGTAGGTCTTTCCTGTCTCCGCCACCTGTTAAGATGCATGGAGAGAGATGTCCTGTCAAAACGCTGCCACAATATTTCTTTTCCAGTAAGGAGAGCGAATTTTTCCACTTTCTCCTCTTGCTCTTGTACACAGGCCAAGTAATGCTGGTCACTCCATCAAACATTTAGTGCAGGTAGGTTGATTGTTCCCTGGTAGATACAGTGGGTGTATAACTTGCAAGCTCTTTTTGTCATGTTAACTGCAGTCGATCAATGACTGGAGGTCAGGGGCTCCTGATGTAGGTGCGAGCTTAAGAGCGAAAGAGGCAGAGAGAGAAAAAAGTGTCCGAGATCCATTTTTTTCATCTCATAACACACACGGGTCAGTTATTTTTCTCCGTTTAGCACTCACCGCTCTAAGTGGATATTGATCAGGTACCTTAATGCAAACCTGTCAAATTAATTTTGTTGGTAGAAAGCTATGACTGCTCTAAAATTGCCTCAGCAATCGCTGTTAGCCGCTAGCCTATGAATTTTAATCATTATCTGAATGGGAAGCTGGCATTGAAATCTCTCTCTCTCTCTCTCCCATTCTACAAAAGCAATCTAGTCAGAAAGTGAAAAGAAAGAATGCTTAAAGCTGCATTTACATAGTCTGAGCGCAGACTATCTGATCCGTAGCGTTAACGGTCATTTGTTCTGTAAAAGTAGTAATTATGAACTTTATGGATTTGGTTTTATTCATTGTAGTTTTATTTTGCAACAAGAGTTTCAGTTGATTGATGCATGATTTCACTTGTAAAAGGTATTTTCTTTCAGTTTGCAGTTCCGTAAGCAATGTAGCGAAAAGGACTTGACCCCATCACAACTTCAAGAGCATAGAAACCCATGAAAAATGAAAGACGCTACAACAATTGAATTTACATTGAAAGTGGGACCTAAGCCATGTTTAGGGACCAGTGTAGGGTTGCACCAGCTTTTCATAATTTTTTACTTAAATTGGAACATAAAATCCACACTAGAGGCTTAGTAACTAGTACCAACTAACTCTGTACTTATTCGGTTGCACCATTTGTTCTTATGGAGGAATGTAGCTAATAGGTTGTAAGCGCTTCGTAAAAGTAACATAGTTGTATGATATGCCATTTATACACATTGATCCATTAGCAGCCTTCAAATACGTGAGCCAAAGTTGTGTTGAAATGCAGTGAATTTTTGTTTATTCTTGAATTGAACTTCTAAGCGTAAATATATGTTTTCATTGAGATCCGATAATACTTAATCATTAATAATATAATAGGTATTTTTATATGTAAATAACATTTGAAATTGTATTTTAAATTAATAAGGATCGCACGGTTTAGATGGGGTTGAAGTTATTTGTTCACAAAATGTTCTCTCATTTTTAAATGTCAATATTATCATAGGCCTATATATTTAAAGGATTGAAGCCTAAAACAAGGACTTAATCATGCAAATCAATCTGGTGTTTTATTCCAACTATTAGTCCTAGTTGGAGGCTTCCATAAATGTTTAACTAAATTTAATGGTACAATGCAAAAATGTTAGTAGTGCATACGTTTTAGCAACTAAGAAGACCCTAAAGGCTGATGTTAGGCTGTCATTTAGCATCTGTCGGCCTAGTGTTTGCTTGTGTTCTCTACTGTTGGCGCTAGTCAGATCCCGTCGGCGGCTTTCATCTGTTTGAACGTGTTCAATCGGTGACTGAGCTCGTCAGTGAGAGCGATGACTCTGATTGGCTGTTCAGCTTAGCAAACTAGTGCACACGAAGAAAAACTAACGTGATGAAAGCAAGCGAAGAAGTTGAGTGAGATTGGTGTGAAATGGTAAGGCGGCAGTTCCTTTTTTATGATTTGTATATCCACAAATCTAGCTCTTCCTTATTTTTTCCTTTTTGAATATAGACTACTGACACCTGCTGGTGTGGAGAGTTTTTCCTCTTGTGCAGACACAGCATGTATGTGCTAGTTAGTCGTGAGGTGACAAGACAGTCCGCTTTCTTTGCCGCTAATTCTTTGATGGTGGTTTGGCGTGTCTGGGCAAGCATATAGCAACAACATTTTGTGTAAATTCCCTAGCAACCACATAGCGACCACTCAGTACACCCTAGCAACAAAGTTATTGGTTGTTGTTGTTGTTGTTTAAGTCTATCCATTGCGTTACCTATGCATGCATCTTGCTGTTACACCCAGAGATTGTTCTCACTCGAGACGCATTACTTATTCATCCTCCGTTCAGTTCCGTTTCCCTCTCATTCCAAACACATTTTCTATTTATTCAAAAGCCATTTTCTCCTCGATTCGGGATCTGAAGGATTGGATTGGGTTAATGTGAGCAGGTCTGGTCCATTCATCTCTGCCTCACCTGAGGGCCTGTTGTATCTGTGTTAATGCACTGAGCGCTATCTGACTCCAACCTTGACTCCCATCCAAGAACAAAGAGCCAGAATGAACTTCAGAAAACAGGAGAGAAAATTGACAAAGCTCCTATAACTTTTGACAAAATATGGAGGATTCAGAACTACAGAAACAAAGTCTCTTTGTATGCTATGTGTTCGTATGCCAAGAAAAATATAAGGGCACAGACAGCCACAAAATCACATCCTTTTTCAATTGGAGTCAAATCTGAACTGGCAATATTCATGAAAAAAACAAACAAATAAATTTCCTGTTTAAGGAGTTGAAATGTTCTGCACAAAAACCATGCTATTAATTGTTTGAAAATTAGTATTTTGGGGGGGATTTACATTATATATAAATAATGTTGTGTCTTATGTTGTAAAGCCTAAAATTAACATAGAAGAATAGAAGAAGAAAAAACTTTTCACAACAGTACAGTATGTCCTCATATTTTCAATTAGCTTTTATTTTTATATTTTCAATATTCATTTTCATTTTAATGTAAGTAATTTGATGTGCTTTTATTTTATATTTTTATATTTCTATTTGGCTTTCATTTTTCAGTTTTAATTTTAGTAATGTCAGTACTTCAACTAAAACTTTCAGTTGGAGGTGTTTACACAACACCGTTTGAACTAAAAATGGAAAACTTTTTATGTTTTGCTTGTTAATTTGCATGACAACAGCGTTTTGGGGGCCTGGAAATGGAAACTTTTGCAAATGGGTTTCAAAGTGCAAGTTTTTGAACCATTAATGTTTTGACACCATTGTCATCTCTGTGTAATCAACAAAAACATGAATTTGTGAAAACATTGAGGTACATACTTATTACGTGTTCAGTTTATGGGCATTTGCGTGGTATTTGTTTACATAGTGACATTGTCAACTACTGGCTTGGCATGAAAAATACAGAATGTTAACATGGTTTTTGTGGATCCGTGCGTACGAGGATCATTTTGACAACATTGGCACCAGTGTGTGAAACTTTTCAAAAATGCAAAAGGAAAGGAAAGGCAGTTTATTCAACAGTTTACTGTCGAGTAAAGGCACACTTTTTAATCAATTTTAATCAACGGTAACAATAACAACAGGATAAATGATACAGATTTCTAGTACATGACAGTCTTTTAGATAAGCAGGCTAATCAGTTACTTAATTGTAATACAAAATCCCTTTAAGATGGTAGCTGTATTTTAGAGCTGGTAACTGATTTCTAATCAGTCCAAACAATGTAATCTGCTAGTTAACCCATCATTGTCTTCCCAAAACTGTCAATCTGGTATGATCTGGTTGTAGCTGTTTTTGGCAGACCAGCTAATGAGTAGCTTAAAGGGTTAGTTCACCCAAAAAATTAGCCCATAAATTACTCACCCTCAAGTCATCCTAGGTGTATATGACTTTCTTCTTTCAGACGAATCCAGTCGGAGTTATATTAAAAATCCGTCCAAAAGCAGTTAAATAAAATGTGCCCATCCATTAAAAAACAGTGTCTCACATGGCTCCGGGGGGTGAACAAAGGCCTCCTGTAGC
>NW_015629204.1:625795-647718 GCF_001515625.1 Sinocyclocheilus rhinocerous
GGCTAATTTTCATTTTTGGGTGAACTAACCCTTTAAAGCTGCTAGAAACATACAAACGACCATGTTTGAAAACAAAGCTCCCATTCTTCTGCAGTGTAATATTTTTATATAATAACCACTAAACTATAACTGACTGCTGTCCCTGACATCTAAACTCATGCACTGTGCTGTTTATTCCACAGTTACACACCGTTTCTTCTTACATAATCCAGTCATTCTACTCAAATCAATGTTTCATGTCCATTTATTTATTTAGTAAGTAGCTATATAATCAGAGGGACATTGTGCTGTTAAACTGTACATTAGCCCTTACTTAAAGGGTTAGTTCACCCAAAAATAAGATAAAGATAAGCCCAAGTTTTACTCATCCTCAAAGCATCCTAGGTGTATATGAATTTCTTCTTTCAGACGAATCCAGTCGGAGTTATATTAAAAATTATCCTTGCTCTTCCAAGCTTTAGAATGGCAGTAGGCGGATGTTTTTGTTCAACGGTCCAAAAGTAGTCAAATAAAGCGCATCCATCCATAATAAAACGTGCCTCACACGGCTCTGGGGGGTGAATAAAGGCCTCATGTAGTGAATTGATGCATTTTTGTAAGAAACATATCCATATTTAAAATTTTATAAATGCTTTTTTCTCACTTCGTGTGAGGCACGTTTTATTATGGATGGATGCGCTTTATTTGACTACTTTTGCAAGGATAATTTTTTATATAACTCCGATTGGATTCGTCTAATATAAGAAAGTCATATACACCTAGGATGCTTTGAGGGTGAGTAAAACATGGGCTAATTTTCATTTTTGGGTGAACTAACCCTTTAATTGACATATTTCAAGCTCTTTCAACCACTGGAATCCAACGGGACTGTCAGCTAATTCCTGGCAGATGATTTTGGTGGTGGATTGTGACCGGTACATATAAAGCATGAAAATCCATTGCTTGTGTGAACAACAGCTGTTGTAAAACGACTGCTATACCATGCTTAACTTTTTTCACCTTCTAACAGAGTTTTATACGTATTTCTCCTTTCTTTGGGGACTAAACAAACCAGCAAGTAACATTTGCGCCTCGATGCAATTTTCCCGCGGCCGGCCTATCACCCATCCACATGCCTTCCCACAGAGTCCATTACAGCAGCGGCTGAACGGATGCTCACGGCAAACAGGTTCCTCTAGGCGCCGCGGCCACGTGCTCGAGGTAGAATGTAGATTGAAGCAGACATCAATAAATAATTACGAGTCTTGAGACTTTTAAATAGGAATCTATGCAGTGTGAAGCGGCCTTTAATCGAGTAACTTCTGCCACAGTATCCATCATTGGAAAAGCAGCAGCCATCAGCAGAAAACGAACAAGCCTGCTTCTGAGATTTGCCTTCATTTGCTTTGTCTCTGGAAAGGGGGCACTTGGTGATATTTAAATTCATCAATTGACTCGAATTTGCAGTGGTCTCTGGGTGCATTGCAGAGCTAAGAGTGAAAATCAAACCGAGACTATAATCATAGCAAAGTAATAAAGAGAAGATGCGGGAAAAAAAACAACAACATAAAATTGGTACCTTCTACTCTAATTTAATGAGTCTAGCTATACCGAGAAGTTTGGCCGCCCCATTTGCATTTAGCTGTAATCATATCAGCGCTGATATGTATTATTTGTAGAAGTGTACCCAAAATGCAAATTCATGGATTTGATTTTCTTCGCTCCGTGTTATGAGTGCATATCAATGAAATGAAAAGGATTTCATATTCCGTTGTATCATCAAGAGTCAACAACCAAAGCTCACACTCAATATTATCAGGACAGATATGATTATGTTGTACAATAAAATGTTTTCTCCGGTAGAAAATAAGCAATAATTTACATTTTAAAATGCCTGCTGAAGGAGTGCAAATTATACTGGTGTAGTTAGATTCGGCTGTCACTCGCGGGGCCAAATTTGTTAACTTACTACCTTTGATTACTCATTTTGCATCACCGAGGAACCAAATTCGAGAGACTTGATACCTGTTTGGTCATTTAACAAAATATACAACAATTCTCATGCTGCAGCCCGTTTTAAACGGAATTTTTTGATGTGCTTGTGGCTGGCTTTATTGATTTTTACATTTCTCTGAACTGCAAGTTGGCGAGTAGGTTTATGGAGACAGTGTAAAAATGTCCCCTGAATAAAGAAGCTCAGCTCCTGCTGGTTATGAATAAACTATCTTTATAAGATGTCATTTGGCCGGCAATAGACAGTAAATAAAAGCCAATGGCTAGTTGCAGTTAAATCAAACTTGGTGGGGATTTTCCAGAGATTTACAAATGGCCTCAGGGATTTGACTGCAACAAATGCGTCTACACATTGAGGTGCATGAGAACGTATGGATGAAGGACTACAATTCACTTTCATTCATTAGTTCTGCAGTTCTGCAGTTTCATTGTGGGTTTTTTCAGCATGATGAGGGTATAATAGAGTCATTAAATGATAAACCACTGGACGTTTGGTGTAATGTTTGTGGGATGTTGAATATTGACAACCAGATGGTCATTGTCAAGTGATTAAGTACAGATGGCTGTTAAATTGAAATAAAGTAATGAAAGAATCAGATATATTTAAAATGGATTAGGACATTCCATCACAAGGCATGGAAATATCTTTAAAGAATTCTTTTTTTTTTTTTAAAGGCAAGTTTTTTGACCGAAACATGAAACAAGTTATTCCATAAAATCAGTATCAATTGTGTCCGCACCATTTGCTCTAAACACAATCTGATTAAAATTAAGAAAAAAAGGGTTTTACAAGCTTAAATAATTTCAAAAGAAATTATAAACTAATACAAATATTTTAATTATTTTTTTACAATAAATATTTAAAACAATGAAATGAATCTGTAAAGTTAGCCAAACAAATTATATTTTAAATATTTATATAAAAAAAAAATACAGACGCACCAATCAGTATTTTTTTTAATGTTTTTTTAAAGAAGTATTTTATGCTCATCAAGGCTGCATTTATTTGATCAAAAATACAACAGTAAAACAGTAATATAGTGAAATATTATTACAATGTAAAATAATGGTTTTCTATTTTAATATGCTTTAAAATGCAATTTATTTCTGTGATGCAAAGCTGAATTTTCAGCATCATTACTCCAGTTTTCAGTGTCACATGATCCTTCAGAAATCATTCTAATATGCTGATTAATTATCAATGTTGGAAACAGTTGTGCTGCCTAATATATTTTGGAACCTATAGATGAATAAAATTACAACCCTAGATAGATAAAATTACAAAAAAAAAATAATAATAATAAAAAAAAAAAACATTAATATTTCGGATCATCCAGGGTTTTTCAAAATTCCCCACCCACCAATCAAAGAGTATCCCCAATTATTAAAAAAAAAAAAATAGTTTGAGATGTATTTTAAAGATATTCTTTATCTGAATATTTTTATTTGTCTGAAAGTTTCAAATATTTCCAAACATAAATGGAAAAGGCACCCGGTTTCATAGACTGACATGAATATTGAAAGTCCTGTCAATGTAGAAGCTCATTACCATATGCTATGCTTTTGCTTAATACTCACCTTAAACCGAGATCATGCATCAATGGCAATTAGATTATTACGCTGTATTTGACTGATATAATAAGTCTAAAATAATCATAACTCACTGAGATTGCTTATAGATCGGCCCAGTTTGCACCTCCCTGGCTTCAGCTGCCCAAAATCGAGGTGCTCTAGAAATCATTTCAGACTGAATCAAAAGTATTGGCAGCTTTCACATTACAGCTCTTCAAATGCATTGTTGTTGGAGCGGGTGGGGGTTTGCTTTGCGTCTACAAACCAATCAATCTAGGTGAGAATCACATTGGCCTTCTAAGCAAAAGCGCTTGGAGAGATTTCTAGGCCATGGTGTCACCAATCCGATTTCCACCAGTGACCTCTGATCTGCGGTGTCATGGGCCCAGCTGACACACCGGAGTCAACAGGAATCAATAGCCACTGCTGGGGTCACTTCACCTTGTATAAAAAAAAGACATTATATATTTATTTGTATTAAAGCTTGACACGTTCAACTTCCACTCGGAATGCACTCCCGCGCTAATGAAATGTCAATCTAAAGGAAAATATGAAGAGGGGGTGAAAGAAGGAGTTTTCGGATGAAAGAAGGGAAGAGGAGGGGGTTAAATGTAAAAGTCTGAATTCAGGAATGACCGCATAATCAATGTGAGTTTATAGCAATATTTATAAATGATAGAAATGCCATACAAAAGGAAAATCTAAAAAAAATAAACTGATAGCACATTTAGTTGCAATGCAGATTATAAATACAACAATCTTTTCATCTAAAGATTTTTAAATAAACCAAGCATATATTTACATAATCATGAACTAGATCACCATTTTTATGTGACTTTTGCAACACTTCCAGCCAGTGATGCTTCTGGGTGGTTGCCAGGGTGTTGCTATGCATTTAGTAAGGTATTCTGAGTGTTTGTTAGCACATTGCTATGTTTTGAGTAGTTTCTAGGGTGTTGCTATGCGGTTGCTAGGGTGTTCTGAGTGTTTGTTCGCGCATTGCTACGCTTTGAGTAGTTTCTAGGGTGTTGCTATGCAGTTGCTAGGGTGTTGCCAGGTGTTCAGATTTGTTGAAGGTGTTCTGGGTGGTTGCTAAAGTCTTTGGTATTGTTGCTTGGTGTCTGGTTGGTTGCCAGGGTGTTGCTAAGGAAGAGTGTTTTTAGCACATTTCTATGTATCATTAGGGTGTTCTAGGAGGTTTCTAGGATGTTGCTGTGCGGTTGCTAGGGTGTTGATATGTAGTTGCTATGTGTTTGTGGTTGTTGCTTGTGCACTGTTGTTAAAGGTGTTCTGGGTGGTTGCTAAAGTTTTTGGTATTGTTGCTTGGTGTTTATAAAGGTGTTCTGGGTGGTTGCCAGGGTGTTGCTATGCAGTTTCTAAGGTCTTCTGAGTGTTTTTTTAGGGCATTGCTACGTTCTGGGTAGTTTCTAGGGTGTTGCTATGCGGTTGCTAGGGTGTTGCTATGTGGTTCTCAGGTGTTCAGAGTTGTTGAAGGTGTTCTGGGTGGTTGTTAAAGTTTTTGGCATTGTTGCTTGGTGTCTGCAAAGGAGTTCTGGGTGGTTGCCAGGGTGTTTTTAAAGAATTCTGAGTGTTTTAGCACATTTCTATGTATCACTAGGGTGTTCTGTGTGGTTGCTAGGGTGTTCTAGGTTGTTTCTGGTGCGTTGAAATGGAGTTCCTGTGTGTTTGTGGTTGTTGCTTGTGCACGGTTGTTGAAGGTGTTCTAGGTTGTTACTAAGTGGTTGCTGTAGCTTTTGGTATTGTTGCTTAGATGTTGCAAAGATGTTCTGGCTGGTAGCGATGGTGTTTAGGGCTGTTGCTAGAGTGTTGTTATGCAGTTTCTAGGGTGTACAGGGTGTACAGTTGTTAAAGTGTTCTAGGTGGTTTCCAGTGTATTGCTGTGGTATTCTAAATGGTTGTTAGCACATACATAGTGATCATCTTACTGGTGCTAAGGTGGATGGAGTTGTAACTTGGGTGTTGCTGAGTTGTTCTGTGTGGTTGCCAGGGTACTGCTCTGCAGTTGCTAAGGAATTTTGTGTGTGTCTGTTAGCACATTGCTATGTGTTGCTAGCGTGTTCTGGGAGGTTTCTAATATGTTGCTATGTGGTCGCTAGGGTGTTTCTATGTACTTTCCAGGTGTTCAGAGTTGTTGTTTGTGCAGGGTTGTTGAAGGTGTTCTTGGTGGTTGCTAAAGTTTCATGGTATTGTTGACTGGTGTTTGCAAAGGTGTTTTTTTTGTTTTTTTTTCTCAAAAATCATAATGTACTATGTGCAAGTAATACTGATGTCTGCCTTATAAAACAACACTAAAACTTTGATACTGCCTACAGCATATGGCGCTCTTATGTAAAGCCAGTCGGTTGATGACAGTGGATGTGTACAGCTCATATATCCATGATGGCTGACTGATAAATCCGCTGCATTCATTAAAGTGGAACATATTTGTCTCATCATTTCTGTTATTACACACATTTGCATCCACCTTAATTAAATCCACACTAATGTATGCACACTCGCTTCACAGGCCCATAAACGAGTCTGTCCTAAAGCACGTTTCTGGCGTTCTGTGGCTGCTTTATGGTATCTCAGTGGACTCTAGGGAGCTCGGACCCCGCAGTGTGTTGTTTGTGCTGTCAGGGGCCGTTGTTTTGGTAAATGGGGAGTTATACAGATATATCCAAGCGTAAAATCTGAAAGTGTCCCCGGTGGGAGCCTGGGGGCTGGTGTTTGAAATCAACTACATATCAATTGAGCGGTGTAGAGCAGATCGTATGATAAATTCAATTCCTCAGACGCCTATAAATTACTTTTTCTCTCACTACATCTCCTTCCTTTTCCCGCACCGGCTCAAATCCCTCTTTTTCCTCGTATCTCTCTGCAAACTACGCCTTTAATAGCGTCCCCCGGGGCTACAAGTACAATTGTGTGAGATGTTCAGATGGATATTTTCATAGCTTGAGTGACAATATTAACAGAACATGTGTGTGTGTGTGTTGTCTATTCTCCAATGGATATTTCTTCCAAATTCTTGGCCTCTCATCCCAGTTCAATCGTGGTGTGTTATCTGGCAGTTCATTATCTCAGTGTTTTCTGTAAGTAAGTAAGCTTAGATTGAATTACTAGGGGCTCTATTGTCTATTTGGAATTCTCCTTCCATGTCGCCCTGCTAATGAATGGGCAATTTGCTGCGTCTTTGTGAAGGCTGCTTGTGTGTATCAGTCACTTAATTACTCTCAGACTGTTGGCGGAGCTTTTATTGGCGATACAGAGCAGTAAAGGCTCAGAGACGAGCAAACAGGGGTCGGAGAGCACAAGGGCTAATTCTCAACAGACTGCGAGGCTAGTGGAGCGCACAGCAATGCTGAAGACAGCTAGTCTTCATACAAAGTTTTAGTTTGGGAGTGCGAACTAAGGCCTGAATTCAAGAAACCCGAATGTGAATCTCTTCTATGTGATGTTAAAGCAGATCAATGTCAGTTTTTATTCAATGGATGAATCAGATGAATCTGGAGGCGGTCTGAGTGTGTGCATTAGCATGGACATGCAAGCATTTGTGTAAGTTTCATATTTTGTTGGGTATAAGGTTCAAGCTTGTTGATTAGACTCTTGGCTATAAATCTGATTTGGCGGAAATGTTCATTTTGGCTGTTTCACATTAATATGATTATGTTTAAAATAATATTAACTTATAAATAAATGTAATTATTGTAATTAAATAAAAATAAAGTATTTTATACAAATTATAATAAAAAGTTTATATTTATAGTGTTGTCAGAATTTGGAGTTAATAGTATATTTTAAAATGAAAACATATTAATTCAATAATTAATTAATGTAAAATTATTTAATTATGTATTAATTAATTTTAAATTATTAATTAGTATGTATTATTTATTAAAAACAGAAGCTGTGTAACATATTCATTCAAAATAATTTTGCATGCTTAAAATTTTGATCTTTAAAAATATGGATGGATTATATCCATATATTGCATCTTCTATGCATAAGCAAATTATACAACTACCATTTCAACATGTTCCTTATTAATATTTAGTTATAGTAGTTCTTACATTGTATGTAGTTTAACAGGATATTGTTTTATTTATTTATTTTTATTTATTTATTTAGTAATATTGCAGTAAACTCGGGTAAAACTGATTTTATCTTCTAAATCAAAATATTTTATATTTCTTGTCATTACCAAAAAAAAAAAAATTATGTTGGATTAACCTCAAAACATTTTTTTTTTCCAAAATTGCTAGCAAATTTCACAGTATTTTTTTACGTATGAAGACTAAAATAGTGTTTTTTTTGTAAACCACTCTTATCTTATTGTTTTATTTAAAACAAAAAAAAAATCTTTACTTTTTTTTTTTTTACTGTGCACTAAATACCACAGATGTAATTAAAATTAATATGATTTCTAAATTCACCAAATAGATTTCTTTGATTTATTAAAAATATTTTCTTACAAAATACTCCACCTACATTTGTTGTTACTATAGTAAAAGTTTGATTTTCTGAGGCCTAACCAAGTATTATGATGATCAGATTAGCTGAGAACAGTGACTAGTTGTTCAACCCATTAACTGATCATTACTATAAATTCAACCTACAGTAACATGCTTTAATTACTATTTCATTCATTGTTTTGTTGATGCACCATCTAAAGTGACAATGTCAGAAAGCGTGCTGCTAACGAGGCTGAAAGTGCGGCAAAGCAAAGACACCAATGAGACGAATGCTAATTCAAGCAAGCCATGGTTCACAAGCCTGTCCTCCTCCCCAGAGCAGAGACAATGCCACTCCACAGTCTCCCCCCATTTAGTACTCAGACCCCAGCCTGATGGGGCTCAGCGGGACGGCCTGCAGACGGGGGGTGGAGAGAAAGAGAGAGAGCGAGCCGCGGGCCACACGCTGCTCGACCCCCTCAGAGCTGCCCTGTGCTTCCAGCGGCTGAACCTGAATGAGGAGCGAGACACGGGCCTGCTTCCTCCTCTGTGCTCCCACAGCCAGGGGATTTGGAAATCTGGCAGGTTAACTGGAAAATCTCCATATGATCCAAATGTGATTCAAGACCCCCATCCAGATAGTGCTGAACAGCCCCCCAATCATTTCCACAGGGGGTTCAGTGGCCACTAAATGAGAGCGGGATTCTTAGAAAATTGTTGTTTTTTACAGGTTAAAAAAATTATTTAAGGACGAATCTCACAAAAACATGTCTGGATTACATTGAAAGTTAATTGTAACATTACTTTCTTGGCAATTAAGCAAATTAGATTGATGCAGTTTAGTGTTTTCATCATGAGTTTTCAGGCCATTCTCATTGTGCTAGATTGTATTTATTTATTTTTTTCATAAATTAAAAGTAGTACAATAAAATACCCAAATGGACAAACATACTATGTTTTAATTAAAACCATAGCATTATTATTATTGTATTTAGTTTATTTATTTCTTTATTGAGTTGCAGTAAAGAGTTCTTTTCTTAGGTAAGGAGAACTGGAACAGAGGTTAAATCTTAAAAAAGATAGGCTTTTTGTGTATAAAATAAAAAACAAAATAAAATAAAATAATTACATTTTATATTAGGGTGAAATGTGACTACTATACATTTGTCCTTTTCTGTTACAAAAATGTACCATGATTACTACAATTCCTGCCAAAATACCATAGTTGATACAGTTAATGTTACTACAGTTAATCATCAAAACAAGAAATGCTGAATGCTTCTTGAAAAATCCCATATTAATGTATTTTTATTTCACAGTTACAATAACTGTAGTGACTTCTATGTTTTTAAAGAAATTTTTGGTAATTTTAGCTTTTTTTTAAAAAAAATAAGTCTAAACCAATTTGCTTTGTTTATGACAGTATATTAGAGCTACTATTTCTGACCTCTTCAAGCAAATAAAGCATTGAGTTGGCGTTTCACAGCTCGAGCAGCTGAGCCGTGGTGAGTCAGCTAAACCTGCTAAGTAGCAATTAGTGAGCGTTAAATACCAGTTTAGCGATCATCGGTTTCCACTGCGCGGAGATTAGCGCTGACAGCTAGCAGTACAGAAGACTGATGACGCAGTGTCAAGACAAAGACATCAGCTACAGAGAAACAGTGTCTTTATAAGCTTAAAAGGTACTTTTCTTAACTGAATATATAACGCTGTGTGAGAGAGCGGGGTGACTGAAAGCTGCATATAAGAAAAGTTATAGGTCTAAGTATAGAGCCCTGCACTTGATACAAGGAGAAAAAATTTATTTTGTGGCCACAAGTTAAGAATTTGTTCCCAGGACTTATTAGTGCAACATGGCTACGACTGAATTAAAACAAGGTGCAGCGGTTTGCCGCTAAATAGCTAAACAATTGGAAAATAAACCTTCACATGTTCGTATTATTTTTTGCCTTTGATGATAAATAAACAGCAATGAATGGAGGAAGATACAATACAAAACGAAATAGAACTGTCAACAGGAAGTTAATGTCCCAACTTACCCCCTTTACCTCCATAACGCTCAGGTATAGGCCTACTCAGCTCAACCCATGTGACAAACTGGAAATGACAAAAATTCAAAATAAAAGTCATAAGTCATATGAAGTCATAGGAAAAATATATGCATTATATACAAACCATGACGCATTTTTCTCAAATTGATGGGAAAAAGTGTGAGGTAAAATGCACAAGATGCTTAAGTTTTGCCAGTGGCTGAATATTGAAACTAAATAATAATAACCAACAATATCATAGCATATAGTTTTTATGAGCCAATCAAATCCAACGGAGAAGCTCAAGTGCCAATCTACATTATTTACACGTAAATAATTATAATTAAAATATAATAAAAAAAGAGCTTAAACATAATTTATATTGTTGTTAGAACACGGAGTTAATAGTATGCTTTAACATTTTGAATATATTATTAATTATTATGTATTATTTATTCAAAACAGAAACTATGAAGCATGGTATTATATTTGCATAGGGTCAAGGTTAATTTTGCATGCCTAAAATTTTTATATGTGCTAGTGGCTGAGCATTAAAGCTGAATAATATTATTATTAATAATATTGCAGCATAGTTTTTATGTTTTTATCTAATCCAAAATAGAAACTCAAGTGAAAGCCTACATTATTTAACTATAAATATAACGAATAAAATGTAATTAAAATATAATAAAATGATAATAAAAACAGTTCAAACGTTATTTATAGTGTTGTGAAAATTGTAATATTTAGAATTTATTATTAATTGCTATACATTATTTATTCAAAACAGAAGCCATGGAGACATATTTGTTTTAATTGCATGTTTATAATTTTGTGTGACCTTTTACAGTTTTTGGTCATAAATATATAGATGGTTTTACAAGGGAAAAAAAATGTAATAATGAAAATAATATAAGTTGTGCCAGTGACTAAATATTTAAAATGAATAATATTAACCAACAATATCATAGCATATGGTTTTTATGATCCAACCAAAGCTGATGACTCAAGTCTCAGCCTACATTGCATTCAGACTGATTATTATATTTTAATCAGAAAATCAGCAAGTTAAATGTCATGTCATGTTGACTATTAGTCCACATACAGTAGGGAGTACACTAACATCATTTTATTGAAAACCACGAGCGACTCTCCTGATTTAAACTGAATTCGATAAAGGAATAATATATTTTCACCTGCCCTAAAAAAATCATTATTGCAGGCTCATAATAAATGTCCCCAATTGAACGTCTCTGGTCATTTCTGTCCAGGTTGGAGCCATAGGTTGTCCTTGTGCCACATGTTTAAAATGGAGTGATTTGGGGGTAAATTGTAAGTTGGCAGGACTCATCATCTGTAAAAGCATGGCTCCTCGGGGACGTGTGTGATGTTCGTGTGCCTCCTGGATTCCTACAAAGCAGAGCGTGGCCCCTTAAACCCAGCCTGAGACTCCAGCAAATTGTCTAAGCCAAGCTGCCAATTAACCCGCTGTCCCTCACCGCTGGAGAGGCGCTGCTGGGTTAATTGCTTCATGCTGAAACATCGGGACGTGAGCGCAGCAACCGAGTCAGGGGACTGCAGTTAGACCAACCACAGATACAGGACTTGTGTTTGTGTGTCTGAATTGTAACAAAACATGCTTGCATAAATGTAATGAATGACAAACTTGGACATACTG
Source organism: Sinocyclocheilus rhinocerous (assembly GCF_001515625.1). Classification (NCBI taxonomy): domain Eukaryota; kingdom Metazoa; phylum Chordata; class Actinopteri; order Cypriniformes; family Cyprinidae; genus Sinocyclocheilus; species Sinocyclocheilus rhinocerous. The sequence continues at coordinate 637,522 of NW_015629204.1, forward strand.
AGACTGCTAGCGAATGTACTACATCATTTATTTGATTCGTTTTTGTCTATAAGATTACATTTGTAGTGTTACAGTACAATATAAGACTAAAACATGTCCTGTCAGAAAATAAATTATGTTTTTGTGACATTTATGATTTAGAAACTGTGTGAATTTGCTCTTTTTGAGTATATAAATATTTAAAAATAAATAATTAAATATAACTAAAATATAAGGAAAAATAATAAAGAGTTTAGACTTGTATAATAAACTAAAAAAAGAGTTTCAAATGTGTTCTGAGAAATTACAGTTAACAGTATATTTTAACATTTATAATTTAAAATTAATTATTATATATTACTTTTTCAAAACAGAAACCACAGAGCATGATATTAATTTCATTGTAGGCTGAAAAAAATAATAATAATAATAAATTATACACACACACACATACACAAATATATATATATATACAGTGGGTACGGAAAGTATTCAGACCCCCTTAAATTTTTCACTCTGTGTTATATTGCGTTGAAAGAATAATGAGAGATTAACTTTTCTGTTTTTAAAGTACAAAATTTCAATGTAGTCACAACAGCTAATGCATTTTTATTCTAAAAAGTTAATGAAAGTTTTAGTAGAGTATAGCAGATCATGTTGCAATTGCGACTTAATATATATTGCGGTCACAATTGTAATCTTTTTTTCTTGTAATTGCAACTTTATAACAATTTTATTTCTTGTAATTGCGACTTTACATCTCACAATATGACTATTTCTTGCGACTGCAACTTTCTTACTCATAACTGTGACTTAATATCTCACAATATAACTTTATTTCTCATAACTGCAACTTTATATGTCATAGTCACAAATTTATTTCTTGTAATTGAGGCTTTATATCTCACAATATAACTATTTCTTGCAATTGCAACTTTGCAACTCAAAATTGCGACTGTCTCACAATTGCAACTTTATTTCTTGAAACTGCAACCTTTTATGTCATAATGGGGTTTTTTTACGACTATATCTACGACTATTCTACGATTACGATATTTACGACTATTTCTTAATTGCGACTGTATTTCTTACAATTGCCGCTTTTTTTAATCTCACAATAATGTTTCCATTTCTCTTAGAGATTTCATTTCTCGTAAATGCGGCTATATCTTAACAACTTTATATAATTATGACTTAATATCTCACAATGCAAATGTATAACGAGCAATGTGACTATTTCTCATATATGTAATCTTGTTTCTCGTAAATGCGACTTTATCTGATTGTAACTACTTCTCGCAGTTGCGGCTTTGTCGTACTTAATTATGACTCTAACATCTCACAATGTAACTAAAACAAATAAAACTATCAATGCTATTATTATTAATTAGTGTGCTGTTACTTCTTACGTTATTAAACTTTACTCTCACAACATCAGCTACAACTTTACCTCACAATGACTTTCAAAAACTTTATTTCTCATAACTGCAACTTTATATGTCATAGTCACAAATTTATTTCTTGTAATTGAGGCTTTATATCTCACAATATAACTATTTCTTGCAATTGCAACTTTGCAACTCAAAATTGCGACTGTCTCACAATTGCAACTTTATTTCTTGAAACTGCAACCTTTTATGTCATAATGGGTTTTTTTTACGACTATATCTACGACTATTCTACGATTACGATATTTACGACTATTTCTTAATTGCGACTGTATTTCTTACAATTGCCGCTTTTTTTAATCTCACAATAATGTTTCCATTTCTCTTAGAGATTTCATTTCTCGTAAATGCGGCTATATCTTAACAACTTTATATAATTATGACTTAATATCTCACAATGCAAATGTATAACGAGCAATGTGACTATTTCTCATAAATGTAATCTTGTTTCTCGTAAATGCGACTTTATCTGATTGTAACTACTTCTCGCAGTTACATTCTTTGTCGTACTTAATTATGACTCTAACATCTCACAATGTAACTAAAACAAATAAAACTATCAATGCTATTATTATTAATTAGTGTGCTGTTACTTCTTACGTTATTAAACTTTACTCTCACAACATCAGCTACAACTTTACCTCACAATGACTTTCAAAAAATGTAATTACATAAACATTCGGTTAAGGTAGTAAAGGGCAGAATTTTGAATCATGTTACGTTATTAAACTTTACTCTCACAACATCAGCTACAACTTTACCTCACAATGACTTTCAAAAATTCATGTAATTAAATAAACATTCGGTTAAGGTAGTAAAGGGCAGAATTTTGAATCATGTGACCAAAATACAACCACCCATAATAATAGTTTTCTGAGTGTGTTGAGAAGACTCGTCTGGACAAATCTAGTTTGGATGAGGGGATCTTGCTGTAGTTCTCTGTAGTGAAGCACAGGCTGATGCAGACAGTGTTTACCGTGGTCTTGCCGGTAACGTGAACACCAAACTGACCTGATGTCTAGCCGATAAATAAGTAAAGATGGGATCTCTCAGGTTGCCTGTTTGAGGAGAGGCTCCTCTGCATGTGCCAATCTAACCAGACTAACGAATAATAACCATAGCGTGCTATATGCTAAACTCACTACATGTAAGTAACACAACAACAAATAGAGTTGAGTTTCATTTGCGATATCAATAATGTATGTGTAATATAAATATACGGTATATCTAGCCCAGCATTTAAATTCAGTGCGAATAATAGTTAAATGATACAAAACGGTGTGTGACTGGGAGAGTGAGAGTAATGCTGCGTCCCAATTCGCATACTATCCATCCTAAATAGTATTCGAAAATAGAATTAGTATGTCCCGAATCATAGTATGTTGAAAAGAGTATGCCAAAGATTCCTAGATGGTGTGTGTATCACTGTCAGTAACTTGACTTAACATCTGCGACAAGTCTAACTCAAGGTCACGGTATGGAGATAAAATAATTATCTAAGTCTACAAATAATGTTGTGCTTTTATTTGCTATCTGACTAGTTTTGATTGAAACAGCATTACATTTACATTTGTTCATTTAGCAGACACTTTTATCCAAAGCGACTTACAAATGAGGAATACATTACATTTAATGTTATACTGTAAAGTCTAAAAGGGTCATTAATAATAATATTCTAAACAGTACTTGAAATGCCACAGTATGGAATCCTGACCTATATATCTACATTCTTTAAACTTATTTTGGCTTTAAAATTCGTACAATTAGAATAACAAGTAATTAATAACTCAAACTCATTGTATAAATACCTGAATAAATGCTTCTTCATATAAATATAAAGGATACACATAAAACTACACTGCTGATGACGAGAAAGTGTTTAATGAGTCTAGTCTTATTCCTCCTTTTATACCACACAACGTAATATGAATATTTTTAAATAATTAAATAATTTTGAGCCAATAGAATAAGCAAAAGCAATAATATTTAATCACATACCCAAGTTAAGGCAAGACACCACCGGGGAATAGCAAATTTGCAACATAATTTTAAAAATAAAATGTTATATACAAAAAATCAAGAAAATTATATATGAATAAACCCCTTTATAAAATCAACCAGAATATAGATATGAATAAAACCGCAACGTCGGTGAATGAATGAATGAATGAATGGATGAATGAATGAATGAATGAATGGATGGATGGATGAATGAATGGATGGATGGATGGATGGATGAATGAATGAATGAATGAATGAATGAATGAATGAATGAATGGGTGGATGGATGGATGGATGGATGGATGGATGGATGGATCTACGGACACAAACAGATAAAGTGACATAAAATAACACTTGTTTTGACTAGTCAGAGTACATGTTATAGAGGCAAAGACTCAAATATAAAAAAATGACCAGTGCCTGAAGAGAAAAAAACCCCTGCAAAGTTATGTCTTTACTTGCAACTAGTTAACTTTACTTGTCTTTACTTGCAACTAGTTAACTTGACTTCATTACTTAAATGGTTTAGTTGCAAAGCTAAAACTTAAAGGGATAGTGCACCCAAAAATGAAAGTTGTGTCATCATTTACTCACCCTGTATGAGTTTCTTTCTTCTGTTGAACACAAAAGAAGATGTTTTGAAGAATGTTGGTAACCAAACAATCGTTGGTAGCCCTTGACTTCTACAGTATGGGGAAAAATACTGTGGAAGTCAATGGTTACGTCAACAGTTTGGTTACAACATTCTTCAAAATATCTGCTTTTGTGTTCAACAGAAGAAAAAACTCATCCAGGTTTAGAACAACATGATGGCAAGTAAATGACGACAGAATTGTCCTTTTTGGGTAAACTATCCCATTTTGGGTGACATACCTCAAGTGCGATTGGCTTGCATTGTTTTTTAACCCCCTGGGCCTCTTTGGTCACTTTTTGACAGAAAAATGTTACATTTTAAAATTTTAAAATTCATCAGAATGAGATGACACTTGGTGACTTTTGTCGCATTAGCTATGTGAACAACACACACACACATACACACACATACACACACACACACACACACACACATAAATACCTCGTAAAAATTTTATAAATATTGCATATGTCATAAAATCCCCTCAAAAATCTAAATAATAATCAAAAATATAATTGAACAAAAATATATTAGATTAATTAAAGAAAAAGAAAAAAGACTTCGGTCACTTTTGACCACTAAGGTACCAAGTGTGACCCAAAAATGAAGAGGCCAAAGTAAAGTCAAACAACTAGAATTGCAGTGCAGATCCATAATGTTACAGGAGAAACTCCTCAAACACAGACGTGTTCGTGTCACTTCCACTCAGACTGAGCATGTAATCGTGAGTACACAAGCGTATGTAAAGCAATCCTCCACCGCTCAGCAGAACGGGTGACCGCCAACATCACAAATAGAGTAATTAATTTCCATGCATCTCATTGCCAGAATTGCTTACTGATCCAAGGAGCAAGATCAGAGATGTCAGTGGGTAAATTGAGTCAGAGGCCCTGGCCTTACATCAGACACTCGCCCAATTTCCTGACAATGTGAGGGGAAGGGGTCCCGCGCCGTGATGGACAGGGGGAATTGGCCCAATAAATTGCACCCTGTAAAAGCTGTGTCTTCTTCATTAAAACACAGTGAATCTCCATTGCTATTCATTAAGATGCTGCCGGACTAGACAAGATGTTTAATCTAGCGATGGCCCGGGACGCCACGAGCGCCCTCTGAAAAAGAGATTCTTATTTATTAACAGGAGGTGACAGGTACTGAATAAGTTGTTGTTGTTCCCATTTCGGCCCACGCTGCTCTTCTCCGGCACAAAATTGCAGGGTTTGCTTATGAAGGGCTCTAATTTGGGAGAAGGTGTCTGTGTAAAGCAGAGCTGACAGCGCTGTGTTGGGTCAAGTTAGCTGTCCGTAAACATTAGCACTTACACAACTTTAAAAAACAAGCGATTTTGTCCAAAGATGGACTGGAAATTTACCTGCACTGTAAAAAGTGCATATAGTTGAAGCTGTTGATTTTAGTCATATGAAAAATATTGTGTGTTACAACAGGAAACACATTTTTATAGTGTTGGCAAAAAATAGTCCATTGAATGAAAATAAGATAGTCCATTGAATTGAGTCCATTGAATGAAAATAAAGTTATTTGTAAAAATACAGATTTAGACACAACTATTTGTCAACAGAAAAAAAAACGTATAGTGCTTATTTAAAAAAAAAATCTAATTAATATTTTAATAGTATTTCTGTCAGGACCACTATCGTCAAAGATGATTGACAATTAGCATACAGTTTGGATTGGCGGTACGGTTCTGTTCTGGGCATGGATGAGAGCAGGGAGAGCAGCGATAAGCCCCCCCAGGGTAAACAGAACAGAACCAACATAAATGTATTGCAGATATCGTTAAAATTCAATAATTTATGTACACATTTTAGAATTTGTCTGATTGAAAGGATAATCAGAAGGCTGAATCCTGACTGACAGAGGAGGAGTTGGGGATGGAGGAGGGTAATTAGCTATTGAGCAATGTGAAAACTGATGGTAATACTGAAGGACCTTATATATGAATGCTTAGATAGGTGTTGTATTCCCATAGGTAGATGGGGATCAGCTGAGAGTCAGCTGATGCGAGCTTGACTAACGTGACCTGCCAGAACTAACGCTACGCTAGATTTTTTAAAGTCAAAATTTTCATAACTGGCAGATACCACACAACCAGCTATTTTTGCAAAAATAATACTTTTGTCTTAAGGGTTAGCACATTTTTAAGGATTAGCACAAAAAAAAAAAAAAAAAGAAGTCCATAGAGTGAATATGAAGTTATTTGCAGAATAACAGAATTTTTTTAAACTATTTGTAACAAAAGTATTGTACTTATTTTAAAATATGTTTTTTAAATATTTGAATCAATGATCAATATTATACATACATTTAAGCAATTATTTATTTGTAGTGAACAATAATTATGCAATATGTTTTTGTTACATTTTTTGCAATACAGAATTTTCATAACTGACAGATACCACAGAACCAGATTTTGTCTCATGCACTACCACAGCAAGAATTTTTTTTAGTCAAACAAACAAACAGTTCATATGAAACATTTTCAGAAATACAGATTTAGTCATTTATAACTTTTAATTAATTTAATAATTCGTTAACTTTTAAGAATTTATTTGTCCGCAGAAAGAAGTAAAAAAAACGTTGTTTTGAATATATCTAATATATTAATATACATAATATATTTTAATATACATTTTAATATACATCATAACATACATAATATATTTTATGCTTAAACATTATCAGTACATATATTTTTGCGGTTATTTATTTAAAATTCAAAACGTTCATAACTTACAGGTCCCACACAACCAGATATTTTGCAATAACATTTTCGTATAAAAGAGGAAGCACCCTTTTACAGCGTTAGAAAAAAAGTTTCCTGAATATAATAAATTATTTTCAGAGATACATATGAACCTGTTCTTTATTTGCCAACAGAAAGAAGTACCAATTTTTTATATTTTACATATAAAATATATGTAATATTTACATGTATCAGTGCATATACCTAAGCAATTATTTAATTATAATTTTGCACAAAATATATAATAAATAATAAAAAGAAACAAATGCTGTTATACATAAGAATGAATTACAGACATCGTCATCTTAATATATTTATTAGTACAAGTATGTGACTTTTAAGTACATGTGCTAATTATTTATTTTCAATAATACAGGGCAAAATATTTAGAGGGGGCTATAATGTATAGGATATTAGTGGACGCCAGTCATCACAGAACCATTCATGAAGAGGACAGGATTAATAATGTACATATACATAATATTTCTCTGACACATGAGGGAGGATTTGTGGTCACACTGCATCTTATGTCATATTTACAGTGTAATCTGATACAACACTCTAAAGAGACTCAAATCAGATCATACAGTTCTCTATTAAAAGGAACAGATCAAATGTAGCAAATATTACATGTACATCTAATTAAATAGCAGGCACCTCAGTTTATCAGTGATATGAATATACCCAGAGGATATAACGCTTGTAATGCAGCATGAAGCAATGAAATCAACACGCTCTCCTGCTTAACACAGTGACAGCGGCCTCCAAAATCAAGCTGGAAATGTCATAAGTAGAGACAAGATATGAAATGGGAGAAAAATAAGGTTTGAAAGAGAAAGCACGTGTCAAGAGCAATTTGTGAAGCGTTGTGTGTGGTCTCGGGCTAGTCAGAGAAATCGACTTGATTCCCTGGGCCTGGACTCCATCCATTTTCTGCCTCCAATCAATATTTATGAATCCCTGAGGATTTAGCAGAATAAAGCACATAAACAATCAGTGTGTGCGCGGCTGAAGAAGCCCTAACCACTGCATTCAGAGCGAGAGGCCTCCATTAGGACCAGCACAGACACAATGCATTGTGGGAGGGGAGAGGTCAGTCCACACACAGAGCACAGCGGCACGGGATGATGGCGTGGAGTTTGGAGGCACTCTTACTGTGAGGAAACATGTGCATATATAGACGGAAATTCATATTTGTATAACTTAATGACGCAAGGTCTCGGAGGATCTTTGGGGGATTTGTATTACTCGGGCTGATTCTATTCGCTCCGTAGCATTTGTAATGCTCTTTAAAAATAATGGAACACTTAGACTATATTGAAAATACTGCGCATTGAAATGAAATGCTGTTTTTATTCGTTTTGGAGCCTCTTATTGAATTGTAATAATTGAGCACATGCATTATTTGATCTTTTTCTTGCCTTTCACTTCTGACACAAGATTTATTTGATTTGATTATTTGTAAAGCTAGAACATAAATTAAATACAAATAAAATTCAGTAAAATCATTTTATTCAAATCAAATAACTTATTAGCATAAAAATATATGATAATAATATAAAAGTATATTGTAGAACAATTTGATTTATTAAATGTAAAATTAGTATATTACATTTAAATTCGTTTTAATAAAATTATTTTATTAATATAAATATATTAAATCATATCAAAGTAAAATATTTTAGGATCTTTAGGGTCTTTTCTTTGTATTTTCAAGTATAATTTCATTTGATTTATTTTTGTTTGCTAAGCTGGAACATAACTTATATTAAATAAAAATAAAACCTTTTTTTTTTACTACAATTAAATATTTGTATTAATATATAAAATAATATAAATGTAAAATATATAGGAATACAGTTCACCACCAGTGTATTACAGTTTTTATTAATGTTTTGAATTTATTTTAATATTTTTCATTTTCATTTTACTTAAAGTTTAAACTTAACAAAATTTTGTTTTGTCTATTTTTATTCTTTTTTTAATATGCCTATATAGTTTTTACTCTATTTATTTATTTATTTTGAAGTTATTTCATTAGTTCAAGTTAAAATAAATGAAAATGACAAATGACAAACAAACAAACAATAAATAAATAAATTCCACGTTGTACAATTATTGGAGTACATTTTAATGCTTTACTTGGCATTTCTTCGCAAGTAACTAAATAGTTACATTGTTAGGCCTTGATCCCTCCATCAGAGCACCTCCGGTGTGACAGATCCCCCACAATTAATGGGTTAATTAACAATTAATTGTGTTTTTATATCCAAAAACAATATTTGTCTTGCTGTGGCCCCTTTTTGTTTTAGAGTGCACCTATGAGTTGTGCAGGTGCAAACATGGCATGTAATTAACATGTCATAATCAAAATGACCGAGTTTGACACATTGTAATCACTGCATGGAGATTAGCCTGTAGCCAGAGGCCATCCATGCGGCCTGTTTTAATATCATTTGCATAATGAAAGCCCAGCGCCAGTAATAGCTTTGCTTTCTCTTATTATCATAATTTCACCCTGGGCAGAGAAGACTGCCACAACGTCTCCTCATTACCTCGGACAAACTAAGAGACAGAGTCGCACCATCCCACAGAACAAGTCACCTTCAGATACGGGCCGAGGGGGAGCCACATTAACACATGATATTACACTCACACTTGTGCAAGAACTTGGAAATCGGACATCAAAAGGCCTTTATGAGCAAATGACACACAGTCATATATGACTGTAAAAGCTTGAAATGAATGCTTAGCAACTGTCACTAATGTCATGACATTTTTTTCCTATTGTTTTGTGAGTGGGTGGTCGGTCCCATAACGAACATTTGACATTGAAGCCACTCTAAAAAATGTATTTATTATAATATTGAAATAGTTAAATGCACCCTAATGTTCACAGCTTGTTACAACAATAAGAAGAAATATTTTAAATAAAGATCATCAAATGTGGGAACATCTTTTTATTGTAAATTAAAGAACGTAAAACATGATTTTAACAATATTTGGTAACACTTTATTTTAGGGTGTCTTAACTAGTTGCTTATTAGCATGCATATTACTAGAATATTAGCCATTTATTAGTAGTAATTAAGCACATATTAATGCCTTATTCTACATGACCTTATTCTACATCCCTAATCCTACCCAATACCTAAAGTTAACAACTACCTTATTAACTATTAATAAGCAGCAAATTAGGAATTTATTGAGGGAAAATTCATAGTTAATAGTGAATAAGTGTTCGCTAATCTAAAGTATTACCCAATATTTTAATTTAAACCATGTCATTTATTTAAGTAAAATGAATACCTTTTGAAGCTATTAAACATTAAAATGTGTGTATATATGTATATATATATATATTTTTTTTTTTT
>NW_015629204.1:649065-664287 GCF_001515625.1 Sinocyclocheilus rhinocerous
TTTTTTTTATTTTATTATTATTTTTTTTTTTATATATATATAGTTTCTTATATAAAATGTATTATATATTTAATATTTTCACAATATTTGATATACCAATTTAGATTTCTCCTTCTGAATGTCATTGCATTATTACAAAATATCCAACCAATTGTCATTAATTTTGAAGACAGACTTTTGACAAAAAGTATGTTTGTTAGGCTTTTTTTTTTTTTTTTTTTTCAAATAAAATTAATTGTTTAAATCATTATACTGCTCAAAACACTGTCCCATTGTCAAATGTTAGTGGATCCTGTTTAAAAAAATTGGTGTAGGATTTACTTTGCAACAATTTCAATATAAAAAGCATAAAAAGCATTTCTGGTTGTCAAATGTTAGTGGATTGTGTTCATACACCGCAAATAATAATAATAATAATAATAATAATTTCCATATAGAAACTGCTAGTAAATTGCACAAATAATTATGAAATGGCAAGTAACGCATCGAATCAAGCATGAAATTTTGAACCGAAATAGTATTATCTTGTTTTATTTTTGTTGTTATTTTTACTAATCATTTTCATAGTGTAGAAATAGTGCAGACTTCTTAATCATTTTTCCTAAAATATTTTATATTTATATTAATATTTTTTTATTTGTACTTTTTTTATTTTTTATTTATTTAAAATATTTTGAATTACAAATAACAGTATTTTCTTGTCAAACATACTCCAAAAACCTTTGTTTTATTTACAACTTTGAAAAGTCATTTTTACAGTGCAGTGAATGGGAACTACCTGCTGGAACACCTGAATTCATTCAGCCCCCAAAACAACACCTTCAGACAAGATGCTTAAATCATGGCATGCATTTAAAGAGAATGGATTGAGGAGTACACAAGGAATAATGCCATAGCTCCAGTTTTACCTTCAGTCCACATGCTTTCAGAAATTGCTCTGATGAAGATCGAGACCAGACGTTTATGTGTTTCTGGAAAATCAACAAACAGTGATAATTGCACAGCACACAATCATCAGCTATATTAAAGCACTCAACACCAGCTGTTATGTTGCTATATTGCTCTAATCTTTGTTTCATACACACAGAGCGTCTTGTGGGGGGAGTTTCTACACCATTGTTTTAAAGGAAATTTTAAAGACATTAAAATGTTATTTAGTAAAAGCAACCTAAAGATCTATCTTCCACACTAGTGTATCTATTAATATAGAGAATTCAAAACAAATACTCAAAATCTTGCTTAAATAATTTAAACCAAAAGCAAGACACTTAAAATGAGAGCTGGAGGTGAAATGTGAAGCTTGATAAGTCCCTGGTGTCTGAAGCTAAATGCACAGAAAGCTGCTGGGACCGTCCTACACACCCCTGGATCTGACGCTGACGCCTGCCATACTGCAAACTCAGGAAGACACTGATCTGCAATCAGTACAAACATTTCACTGATACTAAAAAGTCAAGAGCACAAAAGCTACAGCTGCAACATAAGAGAGCATAATAACCTGAGGAAACCCAGTCTGTACATCTGGAGTCGTTTGACCTGACCAGGTGTTATTGTATTAATGTCCAAACAGAGTTGATCAGATACAATGCCAAAAAAAAAAAAAAAAAAAAAAATTTTTCTGGCATTCGAGGATTTGATCATTATCTCATCGAAATGTTAATACACCAACCTAGAACTATAAATATATTCTTTAAATATAAAATGTAACCACCAAGAATGATTATTATGGATTTAAAAAATCATATTTGTAATATGGAATGTTTCATGTTAAATTAGTACGCCGTGTTGCCATTATATAATTTTTGATTCTTTGTATTTTAAATTTAAGTTAATTGGTATTGACATTGTATTGTAAGAGCAAAATGATTATTTCTTAAGAACAAAAAGTACATGCAATGATGCTGAAAAAGTCAATAAACAATAAACAAAAATAATACAGATTGTAAAATAAAAGACTTTTATGATGAATAAAAGTGCATCAGAATTGAATAGATAGCTGAATAGACAGAGAACAGTATTTTACAACACAAAACAATAATACTATAATATTAAAATAGTTATATACACCCAGTATTCATAACTGTTTATAAACAATAAGAATCATTACATATTATATATATACACACACACACACACACACACACACTGACACAAATGTGTGTGTGTGTGTGTGTGTGTGTGTGTGTGTGTGTACCATGTCTTTCTTTTTTTAAAGTAAAATCAATACCTTTTCAAATTATTTAAAAGTAAAATGTATATTTTTTTATATTATTTGTGACCCTGGACCACAAAACCAGTCATAAGGGTCAATTTTTTAAAATTAAGATTTCTACATAATCTGAAAGCATAATAAACAAGCTTTCCGTTGATGTATGGTTTGTTAGGACGATATTTGGCCGAGATACAACTATTTGAAAATCTGGAAAATAAAATGCATTCTATATTTAATAATTTCACAATATTTGATATACCATTTAGAGTTTCTCTGCCACACTTTTTTTTTTTTTTTTTTTTTTTTTTTTTTATGTGGTAGTTGTGTTGCTCTCTATGCAGGGTCTATACATGAGGGTTAGTAATTTATGACAGAATTTTCATTTTTGGTTGAACTATCCCTTTAAGTGAAAAAAGGCGTTCCTTACAAAGAAGAATTGAGATTTGAGACAACAAACATAAGCACAACTATATTTTTACATTTTCATAAGACAAATCACCTCCACAATGTTGTCGGTGGTTGCCAGGTTTCTGAGTGGTTGTTTATTGTGTTGCTACTGTAAAATGTTCTCGGTGATTCCTTACTGGCCCGAGTCAAAAGAGCGTCTGGTCCCTAGATATGACTCATAATCATGCTTATGCAGTCATAATTAGAGCTTTATGTTTATGTTTTTCATAATATTCACAAAGCTCATTCATTAATGGCAGTTTAATCACTGCCTCTTCCCTCTTAGACACTAATGCATTGCTATCAGTAGATTTAATGATGTTATATGAGAAGTTCAGTTCATTCTGTTCTCAGTCAATAGACTGATGCACTGGTTCTCAACCCTATTCCTGGAGCCCTGCACATTTTGAAGGTTTTCTTTGTCTGACACACCCATTTCAGGTCTTTGAGTCTCTACTAATGAACTGATGACCTGAATAAGGTGTGCTTAGTTAAACCACAATGTTAGAGAAGGACCAAATGGATATTTTTGCTAATATTTTTCTTCAACTGGTCTTCACACCAAAGAATGCTTTTGTTGTGGAAAAAGACTCTTTCCATGGTATTATTTTACATTCTTTTGACATCATTCATACGCTCTTAACGTAGCAAGGCACTTGTCGTTGCATGCTTATAGCTAAACATTTTTGTTGTGGCATGTTCCTTCCGAAATACTCTTACTCTGGCATAGCATGTCATGGCAAAACATAACACGCTACCTTCTTGCTGTGTCATTACGGTCTCCCAATGAACTGACGTGCTGCTCATGTCATAGTGTGAAAATTCTTGCTGTAGCCATGCTTTCTTTTCGTGGCAAGAATCCTGCAGCTGCATGACATTCTTGGCACAGGTAAACAGTCTCACTGTGGCGTGATGTTCCTACCATGTCAAAATATCCTTGCCATGTCATGACACTCTCACCATGCCTTGACTTCCTTGCCATGGCATGCCACTCATTTTTGGCATGGCATAGTGTTTTCTCCATAGTGCTCTTGCTGTGGACGTCGATGGATGATGTACTTGCAGTACTTGTGACATTCTTGTCACAAGTAAACCCTCTTGTGTGGCATGATGTTCCTGCCATGGTGAAATTTTCTTGCCATGTCATGACGCTCCCAACATGGTTTGACTTTTTTTTTCATGACATGCCGCTTGTGTGCTCTTTCCATGCCAATACTCTCTTGTCGATAGATGACATACTTGTAGTTGCATGACATTCTTGTCTTAGAAAAATGCTCTTATAGTGGCATGATGTTCCTGCCATGGCATAATGTTCTTGCCATGTTGTGATGCTTGTATCATGGTGCGATGTTCGTGTTTTTGCATTTTCAAAAAAGTTCTACTTGTGGCCATTTTTTTCCTGTGGCAAGACTCTCATATCGGTGGATGACATACTTGTAGTTGCATGACATTCTTGTCTTAGAAAAATGCTCTAAAAGTGGCATGATGTTCCTGCCATGGCATAATGTTCTAGCCATGTTGTGATGCTTGTATCATGGTGTGATGTTCGTGGTTTTGCATTTTCAAAAAATTTCTACTTGTGCCCATTTTTTTTCCTGTGGCAAGACTCTCCTATCGGTGGATGACATACTTGTAGTTGCATAACATTCTTATTACCGGGAAACACTTGCTGTAGCATGATGTTATGTGCCATGGCAAAATGTTCTTTCTATATGGAGCTCTTGCCACCCATGTCATGGTGTGAAATTCTTGTTGTGGCATAGTGTTTTTGCCCTTGCTCTTGTTGTGGCCATGCACTCTTTCCGTGGCAAGACTCTCTTGTCAAATCATGACTTACTTATAGTTGGATGAAATAGTTGTCTCAGGGAAACGCTCTTGATGTTACATGATGCTCGTGCCATGGCAAAACGCTCGTACCATGCCATGATGCATTCGTCATGGCTTGACCTTCATGCCGTGAAATGATGCTCTTCTCGTGGTGTAATATTCCTGCTGTGGTGTAGTGCAGGGGTAGCTCCAACCTTAATCAAACACACCTGAAATAGCTAATCAAGGTGTACAGAAATGTGTTGTGTTGGAGTAGGGTTGGACCTAATGTCTGCAGGCAGTTAGCCATCCAGTAGTAGGGTTGACTACCACTGGCATAGCATTTTTGCCCATGGAAAAAGCTCCTTCCATGGCCACTACTCTCTTCATGGCAAGACACTGGAATAATACTCCGGCCATACCAAAAACTCCTTCTGTGGCAAAATGCACTTCCAAATTTACAGAATGACACAGTACACAACGCCAGTGGGAGGGCATCTCTGACAGATAGAGGTACTGTAAGAGTGATCAACTGTTTCCTCAAAAAAGTGACGATAATGTTCTTGCAAGATGCATTCAGCTGTTAGACTACATCTGTCCTGTTGTTTAACTGCAATCCCTCAGTCCATGTTTATTCAGGATACTTAAGTCAGAGAGAGCTTCTTAATGTAATGTGAATGGAGAAGCGTAAATACTTTAGCAGTGGTCAGAACTGCTGCATTATGTATTCTGCGGGAACTAAACAGAGGCGCTGCGGTCAGGCCACAGAATAGCCCGAGCACTTCGCTCTGATCTGACGCATTATCTATTCACCACAGTGAGACTCCCTGTTTGTGTGCATTAGGTCTTCAGTAGCCACAGTTATATGATATTAGATGAAGTGCGCCGTAGAGCGTGTGGCGCGCGTGTGTGTGTATCTCTCGCACACACACAGAATTCTGTCTTGACTTACCTCACTACCGCCCCAATCCAACAACAAGAAGTCAAACTAAAGACAAACAAAAGAAAAAGAAAGGACTCATGCGTAAAAACGATAGAGTGGCGACGTCAGACTTGATCAACAGATGACTGATCATATTGAGTGCCGCCCATCCTTCACAAGCCCATTGTTTGATGACAGAATGGTGAGCTGCCCCTGTGCATCCATTTCCCACAAGCCCCTTTCACCCCCCCTTCCCACCCTCCTCCTTTCCTCCCCCGGGGCAGGAGCATCAATAACACACACGCCCGGCCGGTCGAGGGTAGAGAGCAGGGCCGCCATGAACCCCCGAGGCCTCTACTACGCGCCCCCAACATTACAGCCCGGCCATCCGTCATCACCCCGACCCCGCCTGGGGTCAACGCCACCCTCTGACCAGCAATAGGATGGGACTGTCCAGGGGTCTAGCTACTGGTTCATATCACTCATATATCATATATCATGAGATATGTGAGATTTGTTATACTCAGTATGTCCATATGATGCATGTCAGATATGGTGCAAATGACATGTTGGTAGAAAAGCTGAGCTATGAATAGCAAAATCAAATGTTCAAAAATTTGTCAGGATGACAGAGCCAGGGAGGATGTCATATGAATGGAAGCTAAATGCAAAGGAACGTTAATGCTCCCCTCATGCCATAGTTCTTCATTATGATCTAGGTGTCAATGTCAGGCTTGACGAGCTCACTGAGTGCTGCACTGCTAATTGAACGTAATGACCTTTGGTTGCTTGCCAAAGGCTGCCAACTCCTGGTGGAAAAAACAGGTCCTTACCTCAGTTCAGAGGACGGACTTTAGAGGATGCACAGTCTGGGATTGAGCCACATCATAAGCTAGTTTAGACTTGATAAAGAAAGGTATTTGCGTGTTAAGTTGCAGAATCTCCTGCAGTTTCAATAATGGTGATATGTAGACATTGAAATCTTCCTCTACAAGAGAGTCCAGGGTAATCAATACGTTTCTAGTTTGTTTGTTTACGGTGTCCCAAAATGACCCAACCAGTCCTCTGCCAATTTTAGTCAAGATCACTATCACTGATGTTCAGTTTAACAAAATGAGACTGCTCACTTATTTTGCAAATGCAATTGTTTATTTGTGCACTAAAGAACGCCATTTTATCCAAGGCTTACAGCATGCAAACATAACATCTATAGAGTGCACTGTGTCAAGAATGTTTGCAATTAACAAGAACATGTTGTCTTAAATGAAAGTGTTTTAGGCTTTAATGAACTTGAACAAAAGCCCTTGATAGTGATTCTATTAGCATGCATTACTGCTGTCTTCTCTAAGAAAATTAACTTAGCCACAGTCGGTATGTATATTGTCAAGTGTATCTTCTTTATTATGAATAAAAGACAGAGAATGAAACTGATTAGCAGAACACAGAAGAGTACACTCAAGACAAAAGTACAAGGGCCAGCACTATGTCGCCCAGCACGCGGCTGTTGTTTCAAAACGGATAATAAACTATCCGTACAAAAGGGGCATTTCCAAAGATGCTGTAGAGCGGGCGTCCGGCTGACAGCAGCCCCTGCCTCTAACTGCTCCGAGTGTAATGGGAGGCTCCTTCAACACCTGAGACCATCGCACATTTTCAAGGCCTCCATTCCTGCCACCAAACCTCTTGCCACACTCGCTTTTATTTCATCTTTGACAAAGCCCTCCCTTTGCGTCCTTTTCGCTATTTGGTGAGGAGACATCTCCTCCGCAAACCGACAGAGAGAGGAGCACACAGAATTAAACAAACAAACACAAAGCTCCATGAAGCAATGCTTAATAGAGTCACACATGGCTCCCTTTTCATCTTCTCAATAGCTGTTCAGGAAGGATGAACACTCGAGAGCAAGTCCTCTCCCGCTTCCTCTCTCAGGGGCCTTGTATCAGTCGCCACTTCACAAGGGAACTTTCTTTCTTGTTCTGACACACTTTTTAATTAGACTGTCCACTGCACGATCATTTCCACCAGCCCTAGCGAGGTTAGGTGCCTGAGCTCCGCTCTATATGAAGGTTCTACATAAAAATGCATGCTATAAATATGACTATTAAACAACTTGCAATTCGAAGGAGCAGCCAGTAATGAAAAGTCTGTTGTCATTTACTCTCCCTTGTGTTGATCCAAACCTTAGACTTACTTTCCATATTGTGTCTAGAACACAAGTTCTTAGAAATATTGATGTTGATTTTTTGGGGGGGTTTTGTAGGTTTTTTTTTTTATATATATATATATAAATACTTAATGCATTAATGTTTTTTGGAGAATTGCACCAAAAGACATACTACAACCTGAACTAGGCTTGTCATAACAAGGTCAAATAATTTGATATATTAAAATATGTCCAGACCTTGTTGACACTTTAATGAGGGTCTGCAAGGGTTCGCTCCATGCTTATGTATCCATGCTCCATTATAATTTTTCACAGAAGTGGGCATTAAAGTCATATGAATTGCATATTTGATGCAATTGATGTTTTGTATAAATAAAAAGGACAAAAAAATGAGACATCATTGACCCTTAAATTTCATTGTTCTTCATACATGTACATTTTCAGATGACTGACTGTGATTACTGCAGAAAACTTCTCAGCGTCCATGTTGCTCATTGACTAAATGGCACTTTGACAAAACTGACCTTGAAATATTCAAAGGAAATCAATTTGAAGTCAATGCCGGAGCAAAAACAAGCCTAAAGATTCAGTCAAGCTGACTTTTTGCCTGAGTCACGCATGGATTTTGGAGGGAGGAGGTGCCTCTGTATATTTAAGGATTAGCAACTCCCCCTTCCCTTAACTGAGCTCCTTAGTTATTAATTTTACTGTTAAATACCCAAAGAAAAGCACTTTTAAGCAGCTCTCATTAATACGCCTCTCTCCTCCATATAGCCCAGCTAGGTGAGAACCGTCGCTGTGGCTAATTATTACCTTCATATGCAAATGCCGTTAGTCATGCTTAAAGTGTACTTTTTCTTATTTAATTAATTAAAACAATCATCTATGAACTTTAAATTAGTCTGGTGTAAAATAATCTCTTTTTATCATTTAATAATTAGCAGGCAGTAAAGCGGCTGTATTAATTGCATTTAGGCTTCTGCCCCAGGAGACGCACGGAGAGGAATGGATCTCAGCTTCCTGAAATAGCGAATTCCCATGAACTGAGGAGCTAGGAAGGAAAAGAGAGTGAGAAAGAGGATGAGAGAGAGAAGAAAGAATGAGAATAAACTCTTTTCTGCGTTCTTTCTTTAAATTACCCCTGGGAATCAGAGACAACCCTTAATTAGCCTAGCGCCATGGTAAAATTGATTGAAATGCAGCACATCAATTATTAAGCGTAACAGTTTTTTATAACTCTCCCCTGCTTCTCTTTGGGTGGGAGTGGGGTACGGTAAATCGCTTGGGTGTTACCTCCGAAAACAGACTGCAAATGAGAGGACGTTTGTTCAGATCTTAACGACCTCTCGGTATCTCTTACATGCAGTGCCGTGCATCGAAGCGAAGTATCACTGATACTCCTCATGGCTCTTGTCTCCTTTGTTCTGCTGCGATGTTTACATAGTAGGTTAGGAAACTATGATGCATACTTATTAATGCAGCCTTTCATGCACAGAAATAACTGAGGGGTTCAGCAAGGCTATATATTAGGCCCTTTTCAAAACTACTCTATCTTCCTATTAGTGCTTGCAAAGTGAACAGAGTGTAACGGCAATCATCTATATCACCTTTGAAAAAGGTTTTCATGTCAAAATCATCCTCGTCCAAGACTCCAGTTGCTCATATGCAGCTTGACCCCTAAGGTCAAACCGTCACTGTCAGTTAAATAACCTCCCTGCTATCTGGAGTGTCACCTCATTCAGGTCAAAATAAGGTCATGTAATTTGCAATCTCTTTGTAACATTAACATGGGTTTATTTGTCTCCACTCAAAGCCACCCAAACAGCAAGTACTTGGGTAATAAACAGCTGGCACTTCAAATGACTTCTGTGATTACCAAAACAGAGCTGTTAGTTAAAGCCATCTCACTGGCAAATAAAAGTGTTCATTACTGAAACAGTATTAATCGGTTAAAACAGCAATAATCTGTATAATTGCTTTAATTACCCTGCCAATAAAGAGCAACACAAATTCACAGCTCATTTTTTGGCTGTGGCCCACCAAGTGATTTTCTTTATAACTGCTGCCAGCTGCTGGTAACAATGTGCATAACAGTGTTCAGTGCACAAGAGGTACAGGGTAGGTGATTTCCAGCAAGTTAAAATGATGCTAAAAGTATGTAGTTTTAGAAATTTTATCTCAGGACTTTCACAAGATGTTGCCATGAAATGGCACCTTATCCACTTTTAAGTAAAGTTGGTCATGACAGAATTCTAATTTCTGGGCAAACTATCCTATCAACTACTCCTGCATTCTAAGGTCTCTTGGGGGTCACGGGCTGGGAGACTACATGAGCCCTCTGATGTCCTGTATATCCTGGTCATTGTCAGTGCTTAACATGGTTGGAAAAACTCATTTGAGCCTAATTAATTCTTTGCAGGGCCCTTGTGCTCCAGTTACCGCTGCAGACCTTTGCCAAAGTACCAGGAAAAAGACTTCAGAAGACATCCAACACTTCACACTGGACAAGTCAGAGGGCAGTGCACAAAAGAATCCGTAGAGGCCATTGTAAAGGAGTCAGGGTCAAGTATAGGTTAGGATGATGTTTTAATTAGTTGGCCATAACTTATACATGATTGCTTTTTCCCTATGGCCAAAATTCAACAATGGAGCTACTCTTGAATGATCCGAGAAGAATAACACAAGACGGTGGAGGCACTGTGAAGGTCAGTAAGGTATTATATGTAAAAAAATCTCACAGTTAACCAATCATGTGAATGAAGAGACCCAAGACGGCAAGCTCAGAATGGAAAACAGTATCATACTTCCATTATGATAGTCGGACATAACAGTTTGACCCCTAATACTTACCGGGACCAACGCACCACAGTAGTATCGAGAAGAGCGTCCTCTGATTGTACGCCCATTCAAGATGCAAACCCAATAGGCCTATTTAGAATACATTTCCAGTAAGTCAGTTTGTAAGTAAATATATGTTTTTGGGAAATGTTTTCTGGCGCACATTAACGAGCCACTGGGGTTTTACACTGTGAAATGCTGCCAAACCAGATGCAACTTCGAGACTAAATGCCACATAAATTATAAACGATTACAGTGTAACTTGGAGAAACCACTTAATGCCTATCCCGACCACAGAGAGGGGTTTTAACGGGAGAGGAATGATTAACGAATGCTGCAATACATGCCTCAAAGCTTTTAGCAACCGATCGGTGTGGTCTTGCCTAACATCAGGACCCCTACGGACCTAACCAAAGGTGAGACCTTGATTCAGAGTGATGTGGCCTAAACACTTCTTCTTCTGATAATCTACTAATAAACAAACGAGTGAATGGCACATACATTCGTTTTTATAAGACGTCTCTGGTGCACAGTCACCAAATGTTAATGGACTCGAGGGCTTTGTTATAATGAAAATGAAACGGGCAAGATTTTAGCTTGACGATTATAACAATATTTACATTAATTGAGCCTCATGAAGTGACACAATTAAATCTTAAACTTAACTTTTCTTCAGACTTAAATTAACTATGCTATCAGACAGGCATTTGATGGGCAGCTGAACTGATCGTATGTTACTGAAGCTCTTGCTCCCCCTGGTGGTCAAAGAAAGGAAGCACAGCAGTATAGTGATTTCTTTTAATAAAACTGCCTCACTTGGTTTATCCACCTAGTTCTGTGATTCCGGCAAAGAGCTTGAGATAACATACAAGTGGCCACTAACAATTCTGATGGCAGTAGTGCAACAAGAATAACAAAAGAAAATACTCCAGACAGGTGTTAACATGAGAATTAAAACTTTTTATTAGTGTATTTATGAAGTCTGCATATGCAACACGCCTGAAAAGCTTATCGCCTGAAGTTCACGTCCTACCAATACATCTCTCTAATGGTAAAACAAGCTCACCAACTGTTAAATGCTTTGCAAAATAGGAGAAAAAAATAACAGAAAAAAAAAGTAAAATAAAATTATATATACACATTTATATGCATATATGTCTGGTCCACTTTCAGTTCTATTTGGTTTTCTTTCCACACCCAGTCAAAAATGGCAAACAGAATGTTCCCAGCGTCTTAATGGCCGCTCATCGGCTTTAAAAACGGGCCACAGCGTCTTCGTCAGCTTTTTACTAGATGCACTTAAAGTACAATCGCAAGAGTAGTTAAGATCAATGAAGGAAAATATGGAGACAGAGGTGGGAAGAGGGGAATGGATATTTGCAACGCCTGGTCACTGCCACAACAAGTAAAGAATAACAGACAGCTATATCACAGTCATTAGTAAAAGTTGTACAACGAGCACGCACTCTAAAGTTGCACAGTTCTCCCTGCAAAAGCAACCTGTTTAATCTTTTTTTTTTATTCCCCAATTGCAAACAAATAGAACATCGCCATGGTTTCGGGTAGCCATACTTTGAGTGGCGGTGGGTTATACAGTATCGTGTTGTGAACATGGGAGGAAAGCAACTAAAAGAAAATTAAAGTCAAATGTACTTCAGGGGGTTCGAGATCAGGGCGAAACGTGACAACAGCTTGAATTAGACAGCGGAGAAAAAAAGATATTTGCGCTTATAAAAATGTCATGCTAAATAACGTTTTCGTATGATAGGACATTTCAATATGAAGCCATGTTCCTTTAAAAAGAGGGCATGATCTAAAAAAATATTCAATTCTAATAAAAAGGAAGAGAGCTTTAAAGATCTTAAATATATTTATATATAAAAATACATGAAAATACAAAAAGTAGCTAAAAGAAAGATAAAGGGAAACAAAATCTTGTAATTGTGAAGGATAACCTAGTTTATAAACACTTAAAGCTTAAATACTTGGATTTGTTTTTTATTCTTTTGTCGTTTTTATTTTAAAGATCTGGACTGCGCGAGACGCTTTAATAACCTTCGAAAGTCCCTAAAAGAAGCCACTTTCTGAAGAAACCAGACTCCAAAACCACTCCACAGTGAATAAAAAGTTAATTCCGAGGGGCGGCGTAAAGTTCGAATTGAACGTGGGGTCCTTTTTTTTTTTTTTTCGTTAAACATTCTATAAGTTTGAAGAAAAGAAGCATGACTTACAGCAGCATACCTCAAATCAAAGGCAACATTCTTATATAGTGGTTTGGGGAAAGAAATCGTAAAAAAATAATAATAAAATAAAATAAAATAAAAGTATCTTTTGGCATTACTGAAGAAAATCAAAAACCATGATTAAGCCTTAACGTGTCAATCTACACAATAATAACGTTTATAAAAACAAAGAACGTGACTTTTTGCCAGAAAAAGTAACCTCCTTGAACGACCGGATTGGGACCGGCATCCAGGAAAATTAATCGTTAAAAGAGTATCAGAGTATGTACTTCATCAGGGGGGGAAAAGCCTTGCTGCTACAAGTGTGTGAAGTTATTTACTGCCTTCTTGAACTTCCACACAACATACGCACCTTCCCTCCTTCTCGAAAACCATACAAATAAAATAAAAAAACAATATACATTTCAAATTCTACTACTAATACATGTAATATTGAGGATTTATGAAAGAAAACAAGAGAGAATTAAAGGTGCATGAAGCTGATGAGACAGCAAGTGCTGCGTTCAGGTCCGAACGGAGAGAACATCAGTGTCGGGAGGACAAAGATAGAGAAAGGCTCACGATTACTATGAAAGAGAAAGAGGGGGCGGGGCTCGAGTAAGTCTGTTGTTCTTCGAGTTGTCGGTTGATGTGATTGTAGAATCAGTCGTTTTGGAGGCAGAGGACAGAGAGCTTGGTCACAGCGATTAGGACATACTGGAACAGCGTACGGAGGGCGAGCCCATCTGGGTCAGGACCTTGTCCAGCCACTGCAGGGGGCCGTTCAGGTGAAGCTCGATCCAGCAGGGGGTGCTTGTCACCGTCTGCCGTCTACACAACAATCAACGGTCACAGGATGTATCGTATATCAACTACATTTGAATTAAATATAAAATATTTGGAAGTAATTCATTTAATGAATTGATTGAGAAATAATGAATCACACATTTCACTACCAGTGTAATTTAAATCACGCTTTTTACACATTTTTACTATTATGTAAAAAGGAACCGTATGCATTAAAAATGTATAGCTAAATTATATCAGGTTTTTACAATTTATTTTTACTCAAAACTCTCCTGAAAACCTGTCCATACCTGTACTCGGCTCCCCAGCCTTTAACGAAACTCATGCGAATGGTGCACATCCTGGTCAGCTGATATACAGCCTCAAAGCCCTGGTTCACCGACTGAGCCAGCAGTGCCGCAAACTCCTGGTTATTGAAGATCTTCAGGTTACAGCCTAAGAAAGAGAGTATCGTTACGTCATAACGGTTGACGTAAAAAACTGGATGGTGCAGAGGACAATAAAAAGTGAGTGGATCTCTTACCTGGAGGGATTTTACAGACTGTCGCAGGGTGCCAGCCATACCTCTGATTACAGTTAGGGCTTTGAACAAAGATGGCGCTATCGCTAAGACATTCGGCAAACACTTCCCCACCAATATAATACAGCCTGACCCCTCGTCCTAATCAAAAAACATCAACACAAAAATTTTGTTTTGGACCCCATTGACTTTCATTGTACAGACAAAGACATTCTTCCAAGAATCTTCTGTTGAAGAAAGCAAGTCATACACAGGTTTGGAATGACATGATCAAATAAAATATGCCAATTGTAATTTTTGGGTCAACTGTTCCCTGAAATTCCACTTTAACACTTGATGGTAGCGCAGCTGAAGATGTCTTGGTACCTATGTGTCTTCGGGTCATCTCCACGGTGGCGTTGCGGTTGACGTTGGACAGCAGGCCCAGGCAGAAGCGTTCTGAGTTGGAGGGGTCTGTGAAGCCGTCCACGGTGAGGGAAGGCTGAGAGGCGTGGAATGTTTCTCCGACCCGCTGGTTTAGTTCATAGTAAGCTATGGAGCACCAAAACGCGGGCTCTGAGTAAGTCACTGGCTGAAGGTCTGAAAGAAAGATGAAAAAGACCAAATGTAAGAACAACTTGACAAGCTCAAATGTACTGTGCATAGCCAATGTATGACTATGATAGTAAACCTCCTCATTTCTTAAGATTGTAAGGACTTTGAAGATGTATTAAGAATGAGTTGAAGCAGTTAGCGAGGTCTTACCCATGCCATGATTGACAGGCGAGTGTATGCTTGGTGACAGTTCCGCAGGAGAACCTGACGAAGAAAAAAAAAAAAAAGATGATTTCTTACACAAGAACACAACACACAAGAAGAAATAACTTGATTTTTTTTGGTGCTTGCCCATGTAAAACTTTACATTCTATGACATGGATCAGTTCCATCCTTCAATGGTATTTTTTTTTTTTGCCTGTTTTATCCTCCTTCAGTCAAAATCGGCATGTGATTTGAGAAATTATTCCTGTCCATAGCATAAGCGATGGTAAAGGTTCCGGACAGAATCCTAAATTCTAAGTAAGAATGACAGCAAAAAGCAGTAAAATGGAAATTCTTGGTTGAAACGAAATTCTGGACACAACAGGCTGAAAAACAAAAAGTCCAATGTAATAAGTAGCGACCGATCTTCTCTTGTGTAATGAGACATACATTTAAAAACAACCAAAAAAAAACTAAAAAACGCAGGGCATGGACTTGGTTTTATCCATCAGTTTTTGATTGGACAAGGCAGATCTGAATGCAAAC
>NW_015629204.1:664426-665278 GCF_001515625.1 Sinocyclocheilus rhinocerous
CGTGCAATTATGACATCATCAGAGAGAAATCTGTCACTTCACTGGAAGATCATGTTACAGTACTTTATTAAACAAACAAAAAAAGCAAGGCTGAATTAATCAAATCAATCACACTCGTTTAGAAAATTGGGAATTTTCATTTAATGCCAACTTAATTTCTTCAGTTATTTCAAACAAAGTCTAAATTTAAAGTGTTATTTATTAAAAAAAAAATAATAATAATAATAATAATAGGGCCCCAAGTTAAACTTGTTCTTCCTTCAGGTTGCATTACTATCATACTATAACCTCACAATCATAGCCTGAAGCCTAAAAAATTATTTTAATAATTAATCAACCCGGTCAGAGGAGATCAAAAATATTTGATATTTTAAGCTGATTTCAGAACACGTTTTCATTTGCCATGCATCTAACAATGAAGCGCATGTTTCCGCAAGAGATAGTTGTGATCGGAACGACATGAAAGTCCTCAGTCGTTAATCTTTCCCCTCTAAGCATTAACAAAGTCAGCAAGTGTATGATGCCTAGTTTCTAAAAGCTGTTCACATTTTACAAGTTGTGTAGTGTACTAAAAACCACTTGTTCTTTCCAGGGAGCAGGGTTTCTACAGAAGTGAACAAGTTAAATTTAAAACTTAAGACCGTTTTAATACCACCTTACATGAATTTTAAAGGGGTCATATGATGCGATTTCAAATTGTTCCTTTCTCTTTGGAGTGTTACAAGCTCTTGGTGCATAAAGAAGATCTGTAAAGTTGCAAAGACTAAAGTCTCAAATCCAAAGAGATATTCTTTATAAAAGTTAAGAGTCAGCCACATAACGCCGCCCAAATGTTCACGCAAAGAAAAAAGG
>NW_015629204.1:665453-666090 GCF_001515625.1 Sinocyclocheilus rhinocerous
GCACTGGGTAGCTGGCCAATCAGAGCACACCTCGTTTTTCAGACCGATGAGCTTTGTAAAAATCGACGCGTTTCAGAAGGCGGGGCATAGAGGAGAAACAATAATGTACAGTATGTGGAAAATAATGTGTTTTTTGAACCTTAAACCGCATAAACACATTTCATTACACCAAATACACAAAATAATGTTCTTTTTAGCAACATCATATGACCCCTTTAAGAACTAAACCTGCAATGGAAATACACATTATATGTAATATTTAATGTTTAATGTAAAAAGAAAGCAAAATATCATTGCTGTCATAAATGATATTTATTACTACAATATACAGTGAACTTTTCATATCAGCAGACAATATTCCATAAAAATATCTCCAAAAAGGACTGCATCACTAAGAGTTTTGTTGGTGTAAACACTTAATTCTGAAGCAATATTTTCGTCAGTGTTCTATCAGCTTTTACATACTTAAATCTGCATATTTTATTTACCTTTACAAAAGCCTATTTTTAACCTTTTTAAATGTATGCATCATCATTCATGTCAAATTATAATAATTTATCAATAAATTCAATATACACTATAGGGCTGTTACCAGTCAGATTAAATAATTTACACTGCAAAATTAAAACTGCAATAA
>NW_015629204.1:666125-681635 GCF_001515625.1 Sinocyclocheilus rhinocerous
GGGGGGGGGGGGGGGAATGCACACTAACTACCAGTAGGTGGCGGTAAGTCACTTAATGAATGAGTCATTGTGTCATTCATTAAACCGATTCGTTCAAAACGCTGAATTATTAAAGAACAAAACACTGCCGAGTGTTACTTGGAGAACGTGCAGTACTTCTGCTGTGATCTTTGTTTGGAACTATTTTTGTTGGTGAAATATAACAAAACGGTAAATATTGTGTCTAAAATGTAAGTAACTTAACTACTTGACTAACGTTACTTAACTACTTTGAACTAAAATCAATGTAACATTTGCAATCAAGAATATTCAGCAAAATAGCCCCCTTGTCATGGTATGTTACTCAACTATATCATGTTATGAATAACCTAATCATTTTGAATTTACACCTAATACCCAATTAATTCGCTTTGAGTGCGTGCGACGTCATTTCACGTGGCGGTATGCACAACATTTTTTGCAACTTTCCGCACAGCTCCGCTTCCGAAATTGCACAAGTTCTGGGCGATTCTAGCCGAACTTGCAAGAACAAAAAATTCTTAATTCATCAACTCATTCATCACGCGAGAAGTCTTGTACCGGCAAATGCATTCTTCTCACCGGTGATTCCCGAAGGTTTTAGAGGACAATTACTCCTCTTTGCCCCCTGTCGTTTCAAAGAATAGTACAACGGCGAACGCGACAAGTATAAAAGCCTCGTCCGTTTGGGAAGGTGCGCGCGCAGTCAGCGGAGGCTCGCGGAGCAGAGCCGGGCGAAAGTATAAATACCATTTAAGCCTCAACAGCGAGACCTTGATACCAGAAATCAATTATCAATCACGGTTTACGTTGAATGTTAATAAAATCAGAAGAATCATTCTCGCGTTTTGACGCTTCGCTGGTTATTTTTTGTCACTAAAGTTTTAATGAGGCTATTTGTTCGGTCGGGCAAGTAAAAAAAAAAAACATTTTAAACTAGCTAGAAGGCTGGTCAGCTAGCTGTAGCTCGATCTATATTATTATTATTATTACTGAGAACATTATATAAACAAAGAAAGTAGTTCGACCTGTATTCTGCTACTGCTATTCTGTCTGATGACGCGAATGGAAGAAAAAAAAAAGTTTGATCTGTCAACAGTCATTAGGTCTGTGACTTAAGATATTTTAGCAGTAATGTGACCAAAATATTTAAGACCCATTGAATCTGAATTTAAGACATTAAGACTTTTTAAGGCCTTTTATTAGGAAAACGTTATTTAAGACTTTTTAAGGACCCGCAGACACCCTGAGCGAGATTAGAAAAGTTCATTCTCTTAAAGGGATAGTTCAGCCAAAAATGAAAATTCTGTCATTAATTACTCACCCTCATTCGCTCATCTTCAAAACAAATTAAGATATTTTTTGATGAAATCCGAGCGCTTTCTGACCCTCCATAGACAACAACGCAACTGACACTTTTAAGGCCCAGAAAGGTAGTAAGTACATCGTTAAAATCGTCCATGTGATATCAGTGGTTCAACCGTAATGTTATGAAGCTACAAGAAAACTTTTTGTGTGCAAAGAAAACAAAAATGACTTTTTCAACAATCCTTCTCTTCCGTGCCAGTCTTCGATGCGCGTTCACAAGAGTACCACGATGCATGCATGTGGTGTTGCTGATGCAGGAGCCGGCGATGAACGAAGGTCTTACGGGTTTGGAACGACATGATGGTGAGTAATTACAGAATTTCCATTTTTGGGTGAACTAACCCTTTAAGTATTCAATCACAGAAGATAATTTAGGGAAAGTCTGGCTGGAGCTCAGAAAGCAAACTACTGCAGTAAAAGCAGATTGTACTTTACTGTCTAAAGTGCAAACACACGTGGCTGTCATTCCCATGTAGTGATGTCACTGTGGGAATGTACCTGTGTCCATACTTTGATTCATCTGCTGGTCGCTGGCCTCCCCATCCTCACTGATGTATCCCGTTGGAGGAGTTTCTGAACACACAGCAATCACAAACAACTTGTTATTACTCTTGAACTACACAATAACGCATACAGTCTTTGGCCTTGAATTTCTGGACAAGTGTGTGTTCCTACCTGGTATATAATTGTTAGGAGGCTCGATCCCTGTTGGGAAGTTGGTGTTTTCAGGTATGGAGTTGGTGTAGTCGTCCAGAGGAGGCAGCTCAGTCAGGATCTCCGTGTGTCTTGGCACGAGGACAGCAGGAAGAACTACAGGAGCAAATGTTCTGATGATTGAATGAATGCTCAATAGGAAGAGCAAAGCCATTTCCGTTCAAATAATACATATTGCCAAAACGTTTTTGCCAATTCAGCAGCCGATTTCCATACCTGGCGTCTCCACCCGCTGGTAGTGGTAGGGGTTGACGCAGACTTCATCCTTCTTGAGGTTGAAGGCGTACTCGCAGGTCTCGATGGCACGCAGCTCGTGATGGCTGTGCAGGTCGGGCCATCGCCACAGGCGGCAGTAGATGACATGAGGCAGACCTTTGCGGTGAGACACTTGCAGACGCCCGTCCAGAGATCTGACCCGAGCGTCCACAGAGAGAGGGCGAGAGAAATGGAAGAGAGGGAGCGTGCCAAATGAGCAGAGAAAGACATGCATGGATGGAGGGAAGAGGGGAGATGGTGAGATTAGACAGCAAGTCATCAACAACAACAGAGATGCAAAATTCATCTATTACGATTAAAACATCTGAAAGCTACAATAACAGAATACTAATATTTTAAATCACTGGTTCTCAACTAAGTGTTGGTGACCCCAAAAATGTGTGGTATACATCACGGGACAAAGAAAAAAAAATCATTCTAAATGCAACTAACCATTTAACAATGAAAGGTTTCAAAATGTGGAAAATGTTTAAATGTTTATTTTAATATACATGCAATCAAAATGCATAACTAAGTTTCATATAAGATACCAGTCAAAAGTTTGGAGTCGGCAAGTTTTTTTTTTTTATGTTTATGAAAGTTTATGATGCTCACTAATTCTGCATTTATTTGATCATCAAAAAACAAAAAAATGAAATACATAAAATTAATAATATTTTATATACATAAATATACATATACAATACATACATAACATCTTTAAAATTAAAACTTTAAATACCAGTTTTCTATTTTATTCATATAATTTTATTCTGCTTAATATTTTAAATTTTTTTGTAGTGATTTTTTTCAATATATTTTGATTAAGTTCAAAAGAACAGCATTTATCAGAAACAGACATCCTTTTTAACATTATAAATGTCTTTATGATGACTTGATCAATTTGATGTATTCTTGCTGAATAACAAGCATTAGTTAAAAAAGGAAGAAAAAAAACCCTTACTGACCCCAAACTTTGGCTCAGCATATATATAAAAAAAATGTGTATATATGAATGTTAATTTAAACAGTTTTTATCTCTGCATAAATTCAGCAAATTTTGTCATAAGTTGGGTCACCAAATACAAAATAAAAATCAATAAAACCAGTTGAGGACCACTGTTTTAAACTTCTTGCTTTAGCGAAGTGAATGTATGGAATTATGAAAACGTGTCCATCTGTTTTAAATCTACTGTAACATTTAGAATTAAAACTCTACAACAAAATAAGTGCTTCCATCTTCAAGATATTAAGTCTACATCAACTATAATGAAGCGCGTTACAGTGTTTCTTCACGGCCCCTGGAGCCCCCTGTGCTCGTTCAGCCCCACCTGTGTCTCGTGGGGTGAGTGTGGCACAATGTCAGGAGAGGAAATTCACCTGGTTTGGTCAGGGTAGCTGTAGAGGCCTGAGGTATCCCACTGTTCTATCGTATTTGGTGCACTCAGTCCACAAATTTCAGAGCAATTGCTGTGCACAGAAAGTAAAAAAAACAAAAAGAAAAAGAAAGAAAACAAAAACACAAAGAAACAAAAAATGATAAACATGGGGCATGATTCATTCAAAAATACCAAGATGAAGTACCATGGCGGGATAATCGAAGGGCATCGTTTCTTTTATTTGAGATGTTTCGCGCAGGTCACCTGAAGCTGGCGAACAACGCGGCCCACCTCGAATAAAAGAAGCCACTCTAACGGAAAATTCACATATAACAGTGAGATGAGAAAACCGAAGAGAAACTGACAAATGTATTTCAAGTTACAGATAGGGCTGGGCGATATACTGAACATTCACAATATATTCGCAATGGAAAACGTCAGTTTGATTCATTTCCATGAATCAGCTCAGATCGCTTGTGTAAATTAACGGATTCCAAACTCAAATAGCTAGTCAAATGTTTCCATATTTACTGAAACATTGTAATAAATTTAGATAACTTGTCATTTATTAATGTTTTTATAACTGTACAAAATTGTTTTCTCGTTCATTTAGTGGAAAAGCAATGCCTCGTTTATTTTAACTGCACTATTTTAGTTGTTACACTAAAAAAAATAATCCCGTTTCCTGTAATTTTTAACATTTCTACGTCGATATCTAATATCTGCTCATATTTTCTGCTACATCGCCCAGCTCTAGTTACAGTGCATAATCTCTTCCCCGGTCATCATGCGGTGTGTTATGAGACGAACAGGGCAATTAACGTTATAGAGACGTTTCATTCAGGGGTTGGATTTCACATCAGATATCAACATTTAAACATGCAGCACAGGACAGGAGCCTATGACCTACTGTCGTTCAAATACATCACACTCAAGATAAAGAACGCTATCAATAAATCAGACAAGCACACAGACCTTCAGTAGTTCTGAAAAAGAAACATGGGATGAGAAACAGACACGGTGACGTGACAGGAACAGGACTCGCACAGACTTGATATGTGATGAATGAAGCTTTGGCCCCCTGTGGTTTAACCGTCTCTGAAAAGGGACTCAAAAACACGTGCCAGACTCCACCACTGACCTGTTCTTATCACAAGTACACTTCTTTCCAAAAACTGAGATTGGATGATTTCGCTTGTTAAACTGTTCATTTACATTTTTCCTGCAGCAGCAGCCCCATGGGCTACAGAAGTATTTTTCCTGTATACAAAGGCAATAACCAAATGAATATAAACGCAGCTTTGCTGTACAGTACACTTATTGGAGAAAGAAAGTCAGCCTCAGGAATCCAATGCAAGTCTAAGAATATTGCCTCAAAGAAAAAAAAAAACAATGCATTGATATAAAAAGCAAGAAAGTTCCTACAGGACTCCAGACAAAAAAAAAATTTACTAAGGAGCCTTTGGCTTCTATAAGAAACAAAACTAGGCACCAAATAATTTTTTAGGTGCCAAAGAATAAACGTGTTTTATTTTTTTTAACACTAACATTTCAATCATTCTGTCATGTGTTTATGTCTCATCTGTTTTATGTCTTATCAGCATTTTAATCCATCTTGTAGATGTCCTGGGAAATAAGGTTCACTTAAAGTCGGGACTAAACGTCTTTTCCAACTTGAGAACTATATACAGTCACAAAGAATTGTTTATTACACAGAATCTGTGCCAATGTAATGGACCATAATATCAGCATCACTTGGCCACTGAGTGTAGTTTGGGCTCCTCAATGCATCCTATAAATGTTATGTCGTGCCTCGCATTCTCGTATCATGTGGACAACAAGTTAAGTACAAATATGAATATGCAATATAGCACATACATTTAGCAAAAAGCTCCTCTTTATAGTTATTTTTTGTAGCTGACTGATGAGCTTATGGACGCAGGATGGTTATTCTGAGAGAAATGTTATGTGGCGTTGTTTACAAGCTTTACACGTTTTCCGCAGTTTGAAACCCTGAATGAGAGATTACATGAGACATTTCAGTAAGATGTACTGTAGGCTCTCCTATAAAATACCTTTTGATGTTTATTCATGTTTTATCATAGTATAGTAGTAAAGAGAAAGATATGATTAAGTTCACGTAGGGCTGCACGATTAATCGAATGCGATTGTCATGCACATCGCGTCAGTAAAGCCGGTTCTGTGATTAGTAGTAAATCTCCATCATGTGCTTTCAGATGGAGCAGCGTTTACTACACAGAGCCGTAGTTTTCTGACAAGCTACGCAAAAAAAACAAAAAAAACAATTGCTGACGATATAATAGTGCGATTATGAAATCTTAGAAATCGCGAATTTCCCGATTATGAAAGCTGTTTGCGTAGCTTGTCAGTGAACTCGGCTCTGTGAAGTAAATGCTGCTCCATCTGAATATACGTGAAAATACCACATTTAATAACATGTTTTTACTCCAAACTCACTTCATAACGTCAGCCGAGTGTTTGAAATAAATCATTCTGTGAGATGATGTGGCTTCTTACGCAGAATAAGGCACGCAATATTTCATAGTATTCTAAGCAGTGATTAAAGGCTATGTCGATTAGCATTGCATTATAGATATACTTTATAATAATGAAAATTATAATAAGACAAACTCAGATAAACCATATATTGTCGTAGTCGTGGGTGTATTAGTCATGTTGAATTAATAAAAGCAGTTAAATCTTCTGTTTATTCAGCTGCAGCGATTTTTTTTCCTGGGTTTCTTCTGCGAGGCGTATTTGGAGTTTCCGCGTGAGAGCGCCCTCTGGCCTTCGGATGGAGATTTACTACTGATCACAGAACTGTGCTTCACTGAAAGATACGCATAACAATCGCAGCTTCTGCCTAATCGCGATTTCGATTTCATTTCGATTTATCGTGCAGCCCTAAGTTCATGTGCCGCTTAAACTGAGGCGCTAAAGCGATGTCGATCATGCTACATTAAGGAGTGCCAAAACCGTATTTATTGTTTGAATTTCGTTATGAATTTGGCAGAATTTTAAAGCTGATAACCTACTTTGTTTATTAAAAGGTAACAAAGCTTATTGCGAATATTGGACGGCAAGCGCACTACAAATAATGAAGTTCACGCATTAACATAACACAGAATATAGACTATAGAGTTTGATAACAATAAGCCATAGTATCAATTATAGAATTGCTAATGATATTGCCAATATCCAGACAGCTGACAGCTTTACCTGTTGTAGTTTGTTCAAGTTGTGCACGAAATAGACACTGCTTTTCTGCACTTCGCACGTCTCTCACGTGCTGCACAACTGAGCTGTGTTTAGCAGGTGGGCGTTAACGCTGGCGTTCAGCAGAGATGAGGACTGTTTGAAGTCTTTTTTCCATGAAAACTTTGATGCGCATCATCTCTGTTTATTACGTCAACATAAAAGATGTGATCACAAAACAGGAAAAAAGGCAAATTTATAAGTCATAACATCTAAATTTGTATAGTCGCCAGTGGCGACCTCAGCAAAAACTTCACTCGCAAATTAATATTTTTGGTCCCAAATGCGACCATTTTAGTCGCAGTCTAGAGCCCTGTACTACATAAAAATCTAAGATGCTACAAATTGGTTTCATACACTACCAAAGTATAAATATACTACAGTACATACTAATATACTATATACTTTTTTTTTTGTCAGGCCTGTGTGCTAATGTGGTTAACTATTTCAGATTGAATCATTCCTATATAAAGATTGGAATCACTTTCAGAACTATTTTTTTCCAGCTGACGAACGATAAAAACATCGACACCCAATCAGAATCTATCCCAATATAACGAGCTTGAGAATTTAAAGCGGCAGATGAGCGTGCACTTAGAATAAACAGACGATATCGTCCGCTGGTGTGGACACTAATATTGTCATCTTTATAGTTAGCGTTCTTGGTGTGAACGGGGCTTAAGTCAAAATAAATGACAACTGTAAGTCAACTGAATGAGCAAACACAACCTCTTAGTATGTCACGATTGTTTGCTACAAGAGTTCATTTGAATTCAAATATTTTTAAATCAATAGCAATTACTCAGGGTTCCCAGAAGCTTATTTTAAAGCAAAATAAATATTCTGTTAAACTGCTGTTCACCACCGTTTCTTAAACAGTTTTATTTATTTAGTTTGTGTTATGTGTTAATACAGTATATTGGCTCTTAAACAGTTTTAACGCTTTTAATGCAGTTACCTGATGTCATTTAGACCAGATGTCATTTACTGAACGTCATATCGCCAAACGTCATATTCCAAACCCATACGATCTTTGAAACACAAATTAAGACATTAATAAAACAATGTAATTCCATTTAAAGTCCATTCCACTAAAACTTTGATGCTTCAAAACGTTGATCAACACGCATATAAAGAGCACATCAAATATGGCAAACACAGAAGCTCAAACTTGCTTGATGCGCAATAACTTGCTTAAACTTTTCAATTCATATGGATTACTCTTATAAAGTCTTACTCAACTTTTTGAAGCATCAGAGTTTTGGTTGCGTGGATATTCAAAGGAGGGAGAGAAAGCTCTCAGCTTTCCTTAAAAGTATCTTCATTTGTTTTTAGAAGATGAACAGAGTCTTACTGGTTTAGAATGACAGGAGGTCGAGTAAATGATGACTTTCATTTAATTTTGGTTCAACTAACCCTTTAACTAATTAACTTTAGAAGAACAATTTGCTGTGTTTGTGTCTTGAAACTTAAAGCAGCCATCCCAACACTTAGAACGAGCATTTATACAACAAACTAACCAACATTAAAACACTTAATGAGACAAAGAGAGTAAGAAAGACAACCCTTGAGGAGCACATTAACATTAGAGCAGGTTATGTGAGCGCTGCATGTATCGCTAACCCTCGACCTGTACGCTCGCTGCTACCTGATGTCAAAAGTTAATGAGACCGACCCTGATGTAGCGATGTCACCCGAGATATTGTGCGAAGCTTGCTCAGAGTATAGCGTGTCCTTATTCCTTCAGGAAATTAAGATTTCATGACGCCCAGAGAACTTGATCAATAGACACTTTTAGTCAGCGACAAAAGGCAATGACATTTTAAAAGGTGATGAGTTGAATTTGTAGAACATTAAAAGCAGATTAAAGACAAAAAAACAGCTATTTATTTCTTATAAAATTCCACATGGTGACACTAGAGAAAGAATTCACTTCAGTATTTACACAATTTAACATCTACTTGAACAGTATAATTGTTAGCACTGAACCAATATATATTCTGACCAATTCTGATAATTATGTTATGGCTGATAACCATTAAATGATCACTATATAAATTCTATATTTTGTTTGTAAATAGATTTAATAAAACACTAAACCCTAAAATTGTTTTAATGTTTTAAATGCTACAAATTTATGCATTGTAACAATTTACAGTATCAATTTTCATTTTTATTCAATAAGACCTTACAGCTTTATTAAATGTAGTGTTTTAAAGATTAACTTCAAGTAAGCGTTAGTATGCACAATTAAATCTACAATATCAATTTATCAAAAAAAAGAGCTCCAATATTGGCCATTAATGGATCCATTTTCTTTTAAGTCTCAGTTTGAGCTTTACTAAAAGTGAAATGCCAGGCAGCGTTAAGAGGGGAAAAAAAGAAAGAGAGCAAAGTGAATGTATATGAGAAACCATTAAAAGAAGTGAAACCACAGTGAGTTTACATAAACTCACATGACCCGTTTTAGGGGGATGGGGACTTCAGTTTCAACACCAGTAGATGAAGAGTTTCCCAATACTCTTAAAACACACACACACACACACACACACGCGCACACAATAGAAACCCCATTCAGTATTAACCCTCAAATTAACAATAGAGCAGATGGCCAATCACTGTGTGATATTAACAGACGTGCAATCAAGCACGATAATGATAATTCACAAACCTATAATGAACCATTAAGCAGGAATCCAATCAATATTAGACAATTTAGTCAAAATATTAAAGAATATAACAAAATACAACATTTGCACCCAAAATGCATTGGTTTATTCATGGTATTATTACAACTAACTTCCATTAGTCCATCGTATGCACAAGACGGATGCTCATATCAGTGTAAAATACCCAAAATCTAGTTGACAGACCTGGATCTCACACCAGCATGACTGGGCATCCACATCCCAGACAGATGACACACTTTTGGAGGGTATTAACCCTTGTATCCTGGTGTGTGAAGACCCCATCCCCACTAAACCACTGAGAGACCATCTGCTGGCCACCGTCTACCCTCACTCCGGCTATACTACACTACACTTGGCTCGAGATAAAAGCAAAAACGCTTTTCTTTTAAAGCACCGCCTTCTCCGTGCACCAGGTGACTAGCTAATGAAGACAATGAGTTAGTCTTAAAATAAAATGAAAAGGTTTAGCAGGTGTATGGGCCGAGTTTCAAAACGGACCCCAGGCCAGATTAAAAAAAAAAAAAAAGCCTCAAAGGAAACCATATGTCTCGGTCAAATCTCAGGATGATTCCTGCAAATGAACAGTCAATGAGTGTCCCATTTCAGGCTGAGCCAAACGACCAACATCTTAATTCAATGAAAGACGTCTGAACAAGCAATTTAAGTTGATATTTTGAAGTGCTTCATAAATTCACATTGTAAAATTATTTGCCTACTCATAACATTGGTGTTCTTTTATTTATATGGCTAACCTGATAGTCTCTTCCTCCTAATTTCAGTAGTATTGATTTGCATTTTTGTTATTTCCCATAATACAGAAACTAATTCATAGCACTTTATGGATAAAATAAGCATTTCAAAAAAATTCTGGTCTGAGCTTTTACCAAGAAAACACTGCTAGAAGGACATTTTTACCTCAACTCTAACATAATTTATGAATCCGAATGAAAGCTTGGTCTTAATTATAGTACGGAAAGCCAGACAGACAACAGAGTCTTCAGGTTACAATCAATAGACTTGAAAAAAACAAAAAACACAGCGCCAGTCGACTCTGTCCTCACGAGAAACCCTCTTCACATTCTTACACTCACTGAAGGCATCTTGCAGATACACTATCAGCACTTCTACACGCTGATAGCACGGCCTGCTGAGATCTTCAACAGGAAGTCAGGTCGAGACAGATACGGGTTTGTTTTCCCTTTAAACAAGACAAACGTAACAAGTCATGAAAAGGACTAGACATCAGCTCAAATTTAACGCTTGCTCGTATCGTTTAGTTCTGGATGTTCGTATGCGGGAATCTTCTGATTGTGTTCGTTTTGAGCAAATAAGACACACAGCTGGATCTGTTTGGAAGATTTCAAGACTGATTTCTCAAACAGAACAAGTGAACAATGCACCTCCTGATTTTCATTCAAGATTACACACAGCTGATTGAGCCGGCAATGTACCATTACTGGATAAATATCCCTTAGGGAAGGCAACAGGGTGGTTTAATCATGACTCTGGCACAAAAACTGGCCTAAAAGTCTCTACGTGGCATTTTAAAAGCACATGATAAATTATTCAATTCTGCTTGTGCAATCATCAACTTCAAAACTCTAGTCACTACAGTTATAATACAGATAGGCTGCTTATCGTAAAAAAAAAAAAACATCATGTGATTAAGTCATTTTTGTCCTGAGGTTCTGGGCAATTTCATATTTATCTCTGATTCACTTCCCGACAAAGACAGGAATCCATTTAGCTCTAGTACAACAAAATGAAAAATTGTGAACTAGCCAAGTAATTGCAGCAAGCTTTGTATATGCAAACTTTGTACATACAAAAAAATTGTAGGGATGCACCAAACATTCTGGGCCGAAACCAAAAATTCTGGATGCACTTGGCCGAAAACGGACATCGAAACTGCTTTAATAACAATAATAATAAATATTATTATTATTAATTATAATGTAATTAAATAATATAAAAAGTAACTGATTCTTTAATCAAATTCTTTTTTTTTTTATGTTTTAATTTACCTCAGTAATTTTAATGATACTGAACAAGCCAATAAAATAACACATAAAATAACATTAGCATATATTTTTGGCCGTTTTTCGCTTTCGGACAAAAACGAAAATGCCATTTTTGGCCGATAATTTTCGGTGGCCAAATTTTCGGTGCATCCCTACTAAATTGTATTGAAAATTGGTCAATAAATCTGTGGAATGTATTTAAACGTGTTAATGTTAAAAAATACTCCACCCTAATATGAAAATGAATTTCAATCATTAAGAGGTTTTGACAAATATTGGCAACCAAACAACACCGGAGCCCACTGACTTCTACTGTATGTTTAAAAAAAAAAAAATTCTCAAGATATACAGTTTTGAAAAGGCATGATAATTTACATTTTTAAGTAGAATATCCCTTTAAAAGAAGCTGGCGTTAAATCATTTCTACACGACTTCCCTGGCCAAATTATGGTGTGCGATGCACTCAAGACTGAAAAAACACTGGAGAAAATGTTTCATTCTGATGTGACTGAACATGATTTACAGCAAAACGGAGCAAATCTGAAATCAATCTTCGTTTAATTTACAAGTTAACATGCCCTTTCATAAACAACGAACAGTCAAATTGAAAACAAAAATAGTCTAGCTGAGCAGTTTAGTTCACAGGTATGTGAGGGAGGCTGGAGAGGACAGTCGGGGAGGCTTTTGACGTTGCCATTATCAAACATGACAAGCGACGAACACAATGACTGATCCAGCCGTTACCACAAGCCTCCAATCTTAGAGAATAGATTAGCAGCAGAAAACACATGTTGGAAGCAAAGTTTCCCACCCTTTGAATCCACTCTCAAGGGAAGACAAAGCACTCTGGATGACTTGGAAACATTTCTGAAGGTCTGCATCTAAGTCCGTAGTTGGCAGAGAAAAGTCATAATTTTAATGTTAACTTTTACTAATTTTAACTGGAGGGAGGTCATTTTAACCTGTATTTATTGTAGGCTATACAGTCCAAGAGGTTTTGCTAAGTGAACCTGATCAAGCATTAAGTCGCATAGCATTTTCACAATAACCATTGCACAATTTTTCAAACAGTGGAGGGAGATGCACATTCAGGCCAGGGTTTGTTAAATTACATACTTATAATGATTCTGTGGATCTGAGATGTTAAAACTGATTCAAAAAGAACTCAATGGAAATAAATCTCTCTAGGACAAAGGATAATGCCCGTTTGCTAATACAACAAGCTTGCATTATCCATTTCAACAACACCTTTCACCAGGAAATGCACTTATGCGATCATGCCCTTTTCAAGTTTGTTTAGAAACTCGCCTCAAAATAAAGCTGCATATTCGATTGCAAATAATGAGAACCTACTAGACTTCTACATTACTGCTACATGATGTTCTAAATATTAAAAATAGCTGTGGTGTAT
Organism: Sinocyclocheilus rhinocerous; assembly: GCF_001515625.1. Lineage (NCBI taxonomy): Eukaryota > Metazoa > Chordata > Actinopteri > Cypriniformes > Cyprinidae > Sinocyclocheilus > Sinocyclocheilus rhinocerous. The sequence continues at coordinate 679,258 of NW_015629204.1, forward strand.
CTTAGGAATGGACGATTTATAGAATAGTTACAAATATTGATGTGTGATTATGTTAATCAAGTTATTAAATATTATATATATTTATATAGATAGCACAATGATTCTGCACTTTGACCAACTGTGGTCCTTAACGACTACTTTGAGATTCCTGTGAAAATTGTGAGTTGCAGTGCAAATACGACGAATCCGATTTATATATAAATAAGTGACTACAATTCTTGAAACTGATTAAAATTCTTAAATTTATGGACTGTTATTGTTTTGCATTGGCATTTAAAATTGTAAGTGCATTAATGTCTGTTCAGGCCAAAATATGGATGCTCTAAGAAACTTTAAGAAGAAATGTTTTAAAATATGGTAACACTTTACAATAAGGTCCTATTAAAGTTAGTTAATATGTTGAATGAAATTAACAATGAGCAATTTATTTGTTAGAATATTTATTAATCTTCAATAAATAAAAAAATACAGCCGTTCATTGTTAGTTCATGTTATGTTAGGTACATCACATTAACAGATGCAACTTTTGGATTTTATGTCAACGTTAAAATCAACATTAACAAATGAAAAATGATTTTTCATTGTTAGCTCATGTTAACAAATGTAGTTAACTAATGTTAATAAATGGGACTTTATTATAAGTGCTACTAAAAATCTATTATAAAATTCAGGTTCAATATATATTAAGCTCAATCATTATTAGAATAAAAAAGGTATATTTCTATTAAACGTAAAAAAAATGTAAAGTTTTATTTTTATTTTTTTTTACAAGCTCCTACTGTACATCAATACTTTTGTAAACTTAAAAAATGCTTTAAAGCCATTCCATAGCAAATAAATATATTTCTCTCAAATATCGCCAAACGGCTGAAAAACAGATTGAATGTATTAGGCATATCACCCAACCCTCGTGTATATGTACCATATTGGTTTCAAACTATTGATATGTTGTGGCTCGGGCACACGACCCATCCTCTATCATCCTCTCCTCTTAGCATTTCCCTAAAATAGCAGCGCTGATATTCCACCATTTGTCATGAGAAATGGAATAAAAGCAGCCTGATGGTTGATATCGCAGACATTCATACAGCATGAGAAGCCTCTGTGAGCTCAGAATGGAGGTGATGTGGAGCTGCACAGAATGACCTTAACTCGAGTCAAGACAGATGGAGCAGAAATCACTTAGAAACAAAGGGAAGTAATGCTGATATTTCGCAGCGGTAGACGCAACTCAGCGTCATGCCTTCACCTTCACTCATGAAGCAACACACGCAATGATACGGCTAAGGTCACTTCTAAAATTAAATAAAAACCTTTCGGATTCATTAGAGGACTTGCTTTATCATTAGATGAAGACTTAAATGAACAAAAAGTCCATTGGCTTGCAATTCTACACATCTTAAAGGAAGTCAATACTTACTCATCCTCATGTTGTTCCAAAAGTAAAAACACGTAATGAAAAATAAATAAATAAAGCAAAAATGCACGCATAATTGTGGAAATTAAATGTATTTACATTACATACTACTTACCAGTGTTGGGGGTAACACATTGCAAGTAATGTGAGTTACATAATTAGATTACATTTTTCAAGTAACTAGTAAAGTAACGCATTACTTTTAAATTTCCAAGTTACTTCAAATACGTTACTTTGTTTTCCAATTTATTCACTGGTGCAGAGGCACTTCCTTTGGCCTGAAGCTTATTAATTTCACTTTTGGTGAGAAAGTTGCCAAAAATGTAACATTTGGGGGGTTTTTTTGTTAGTTAAAACAAATAAGCAGCCCAGCCCATGTGACAAAAAGTAATGCAAAAGTAACGCAATGCAATACTTTCCATAAAAAGTAACTAAGTAACGCAACTAGTTACTTTTTAATCAAGTAACGCAATATCATAATGCATTACTTTTAAAAGTAACTTTCACCAACACTGCTACTTACTAAATTACATAATTTAAAAATGGAAAAAAATTCAATTTTACATAATTTTAAATAAAGTGATTTATTTAGATTTAGTTGATTCTGCAATTCTATTATAGTATTTTTTACAAAGTAATTGTTACTTGAAATAATAGTTTCAAATAAAGTTAAGTTCACATACACCACACAGCAAATATGACATTAACACGACATAGCAGCAAAGTATGCCGTTTACTTTGCTCTGTGTAAGTATAATTTATTAGGGGCCGTTTACTCGACAACGTTTTCAGCCAAAAACGGGAAACTTTTTATGTGTTTTGCCTGTTCGTTTACACGACGACGGCGTTTTGGGGACTGAAAACGCATATTTTTGAAAACGGGTTTCAAAGTGCAAGTTTTTCAAAATGCCACCGTTATCGTTTCTGTGTAAACACCCAAAACGGGAATCTTTGAAAACGG
>NW_015629204.1:683309-684711 GCF_001515625.1 Sinocyclocheilus rhinocerous
TCTAACGCTTCTTCAGCAAAGTGTGGATTTACTTCACCAATATTACAACCAACAGCGGAGACGCATCATATACATCATATAATCGTCGCGTACGTAATACAGCGTTTTTGGCCATTTTCGCTGATATGTGTAAACACGAATCGTTTTAAAAACGTTGTCGTGTATACGTAAAACTTTTTTAAAACGCAAGGGGAAAACTTTTCCGTTTTTGACTACATTGTTGCCGTGTAAACGTAGCCTTAGTCAGAACTGTTAAAGGGGTCATATGATGCTGCTAAAAAGAACATTATTTTATGAGGGGCAGGGGACAGAGAAGCTTAGGAAACAGGAGACGAAAGGGGGGCGAGGAGTTACCTGAGTGGAGAGAAGCAGAAATCAAGAAGAGCCCACGACAGACTCCGTAAAATACAAACTTCATCCTGTTTCCTGGTGACTAATTTTAATTCATCTTTGTAGTATTTTTTAATCTGTTCTACAGCTGGGCTGGCAATTTCTTTCTTTATTATTAGTAGCAGTAGAAGCAGTATTATAATTAATAATTTTTTTTTTTTTTTGCATATTTGGATGCTTTTTTACCTAATAATTACTTGAAAATCCTGAACCATTGTTTGATTAATTATTTTATTTATGTATTTATTTTTTTTACAGTTCTGATTTGTTTTTATATACAGTTTGGGATTGCAAACTTCATCCTGTTTCCTGTTGACTAATTTTAATTCATCTTTGTAGTATTTTTTAATCTGTTCTACAGCTGGGCTGGCAATTTCTTTATTATTAGTAGTAGTAGAAGCAGTATTATAATTAATTATTTATTTATTTTAAATTTTTTTTGCATATTTGGATGCTTTATTACCTAATAATTACTTGAAAATCCTGAACCATTGTTTGATTAATTATTTTATTTATGTATTTATTTTTTTTACAGTTCTGATTTGTTTTTATATACAGTTTGGGATTGGTATAATTTGGAATAATATTTTAAAATGTAATTTATTTCTGTGATCAAAGCTGAATTTTCAGCATCATTACTCCAGTCTTCAGTGTCACATGATCCTGACATGATCATGTCACATTTGATTAATTGAATGTATCTTTTCTGAATAAAAGTATTCATTTATTTCAATAATAATAATAATAAATAAAAAAAAACATACTGACCCCAAACTTTTAAACAGTAGTGTAAATATTTATTTTAGTTAAATGTGTAGGGATAAAGACGCCATTTCTAGTGACCTGACATAGCAAAATTAGTGCAACCAATGCTGTTAGTTGTGACATGATTAAAATTTTTTGGGTGAACTATCCCTTTAAAAAAAAAAATCCCTTTTTTCCCCCTTGTTTTTTTAAAGGGGTCATATGATGCGATTTCAAGTTTTCCTTTCTCTTTAGAGTGTTACAAGCT
>NW_015629204.1:684743-705648 GCF_001515625.1 Sinocyclocheilus rhinocerous
AAAAAAAAAAAACAGATCTCAGTGAACTGTCAAACCTGACAGCAATTTGGACATCACATGCAAGTTTGAACAATTTAAAAAATGTTATTGCATATTAGAGGCACATTTGGAACATTCAGATTTAATATTAGCAAATTTCAAGAGCATCTTGCATTTGCATTTGAAAGACCCAAAACAAGTGTTCAAAGCATTTTAGAGTAAATGGAACATGTGAATCATTTCGGGCAAAATATGCACTGTCCTGAACGGTTATTTAAACAGTTTTCTTAAAATCATTTTGGGTGGGTGAAGGGGGTTTATTGGAACGTTTAAAGTTTCGTGACATCATAAAGCCTAACAGAACGTTCAAATCCAGATGTGGATTCTGGAACACCCTAAGCGTTTCCGGATATCTTGGAACGTTCACAGAATTTAAGCACCACGTGTGTTTTAGAAAAGTTTAAAATGAACCATTTTTTGCCCATAATTGCCGTGTTGGAATGCTCGACTGTGGCAGCATTTCTTAACGCGACTTTGATGCCCAAAAATGCTGTCTAGGTAGGCAGCTCTCGAAGTTTTGACACACAGCCAGAGACTGAGATGAGAAATACATAGATGCCAATGAGGCAGGTGTGAGTTATATCCCAGTATTCTCGTATTCAGAACTCTCTCAGCAAAACAATTTGATATTTAGCAAACTAAATAGGCAAAACAAACATCACCATATTTAACTGCTGGTATCATTCTAATCATGCATATAAATCAACTGTGCTTACCCTAGCCATCATCTCATCTGCAAGCTTAAAATGATTAATAAACGCATTGTTACCTTCTCCAGCGGTCTGATGGTGTATCACGGGCTCGTTATGGCTGCATGGGCCGCTAATCGACTCTCTGTCCCGGTCTGCCTACAATACAACAAACTCCAGGATCAATACATTTGCATCAATCGCTGCCATATAAACTCTTTGATCTGTGCATGAACGAAAAGCCGAAATCTGGCTGCTTATGCGCGGTGTGTGAGTTTGTGTGACCACTGATTTTGTGCAAACCGCTACGTTAGCAGCCTGCGCTACTTTCTTTGACAGAAAAATAAACAGCTTTCAAACGGGTTTGGAAGCCGTTATCTTTACGTTTACCCGTCAACTCACCCTTTTAGCGAGCCGCTTTCTCTGTAAGGAAGGAGTAGCGTAAAATCCGAGCGAAACGGATTATTCGCGAGTGGGTAAAAGTCGATTTTAAACAATATTTTCCTTCCCACTCTAGCCGAATTACAGCAGCAGACGACGGCCTCCAGCGCGCGCAACCTAACATAATGCACGCAACGCGATACGCGCTCTGCATAAGCCCCGCCTTCCAGCTTTCTATTGGACAAACGAGAAGCCCGTCATGAATGCTCTTCCCGTCGATTGGCTTATAAAAACGTCGATCTCGATCAAAATTGAATATGCAAACTATAGTCGATTTCTATTGGCTAATCAGACTGTGTCTTCTAATCAGTGATGTTTAGGTTCTGGTAGGAGGCAGTGGTTTGTCAATGTTGCTGTCCATCTATTGACTTCATAATAGACTGGAACCGAACGAGGTGGGAAATAGCGAGCGAGTTACTGCCTCTAAATAGCATTACTATGAGATTGTGATGTTTGTGTGTGTTCATCCGCCATTCAGCACGTAAAAAAATAAGACTATCCCATAAGCGTGTGTTGTTAACCACCTGTGCTTATTTGCAGTAATAAAACAGCTAAAAAATATTAAGCGTGCACGCAGAAATATTTTACAATCAGTGTTTTTATGCCTTCAACAGTACGATGATGTTCGCCTTTACGTCGAGAACTAGGCAAAAGAGCTAAGAGTAAGAAGTGTGCATGACAGGTTATGGAAATCAGTATAGCGATAAATTATGTCAAGGTTTGTGCTACATATATTTTTCACGATGGTGAATTAATGTAATATGTAATGTATGTGATGATGAAACAAAGTAATCTTAATAATAATCAAAGTAACAAAATAATATGTCATATTATTCCAGTGATAAGATAAAGCAGGCGAAGCAGTACCAGCTCATATCACTAGATGTCGCCATTGTCCGTTATTTAATCGCTGCTGTTGACCAACCAATGGCATAACCAATGGACGAGTACAGTACTTATATGTTTCAGCCTTTTCTGTTTTGCTAGACATACAAAAGGTGTTATGCACGATGTTATTATGACATATATAGGCTACATATATAAAAAGGCATTGGAGAACGAGGGCAAACTCTGGTAATATTGTTCACAATGTTAAAACACATATTTACTAATAGTTAACTAAATATTATTTATTTAATTAAACAAAAAATATATAATGTGAAAATGTTATGACATTGTCAGCAATTTTATATTAGGAATGTTTTTAAAAATGTGAAAGTTATTAAACTAAACCATTCGTAAAACAATTACAGCAGTTAATCTTTGTGTCGATGTCTTTTTGCATAATTTGGCAAAACTACATCTTGAAATCTGGTTTGTATCGCATTGTAACTCAATGTTTTGTACTATATTTCTAAAGCCTTGACTAGACTGATTTTCTCATATTTGGCTGCTACAAATTAAAATGAAATTCAGATGAAAAGCTTGCATGTAATATGAAAGCTGAAGCATGAAAATATGCTGAAGATCCAGTTTTGTCTGTTAACTTCCATTAACTTGACTGCTAATCAAACCACAGACCAGATGTTTGTAATGTAGTCCATGAATGACTCTTTTTAAGTGGATCGTTTCCTTTTTATCTTGCAGTGATGATGATGTAACGATAGAGAATATGCACAGATTCTGTATTTATTTATTTATTTATTTATTTATTTATTGTCCCAAGAAAAATACTTTTGTCAAATTTTATGTTAGGCTTTTGTTCAGCAATGAAGCATTAAATTATTTAAAATTGTCAGTAATACATAATGTTACAAAACACAAATAAATGCTGTTCTTTTGAACTTGTTATTCATCAAAGAATCTTAAAAAAAAAAATGTATCACAATTTCCACAAAAATATTAAGCAGCAAAAACTGTTTTCATCAATAATAATAATAATAATAATAAGACCATTATTAATAGGCTAATTGAGCACCAATAATGACGGAGCATCAAATCAGCATATTGGAGTGATTTCTGAGTCTGAAAATTCATCTTTACAATCACAGGAATACATTACATTTTAAATAGCCTAGAAAGAAGTTACGTTTCACAATATTAGGCCTACTCTTTTTACTGTAGCTTATGTTTTGATCAAATAGGCGTTTGTAAGTTCAAAAACATAAAAATATGAATTATTCCAAACTTTTGATCGATGTATATTTTACTTAAACAAAAGCTCGCATGACGTCATGATCGAGCAGGTCTCGCGCAGCTGGATCTTATAAAGGATTGTGATTGGTCCGCAGACGCGCGTGGCTCAAACAGGTGCGTGAGTGTGATGGACCTGCGGCACTTAATCTGCTGCGCGGCGGTGTTTGCCTTACTCTCAGGTAATTTTCTTTTATAAACTTTTATTGGAGCTGGCGGACGGTAATATTTATGCTCCTTAAAGATCCGTCCGATTCTTAAAAAAAAAAAAAATAATAATAATAATAATCGAATTATTTGGCTACTAATAAATAAAGGAGAAACCGGGGCTAGTTGTCACAAAGCTACATCTCAGTTTTGAGCGAAAGGTCCAGTTTCACAAATGTGTGTGTTTCTGTTGATTGGTTTCGTATGTTGGTGTGAAACCCTCTTAAACTAGAATACTTTATGAATTCTGCCCTTTAAGCTGAAATTCTAATATCACATTTTCGGTTTGGCATATTAATATCAAGTAAACTTAACATCATAAAACCATGTAGCCTACCGTTCAGAAGTTAGGACGTGATGCTTCAGTAGAAACAGGGACGCTCCAGAGTTTGATTTTCATTTCTGAACATTAGTGTCAATTATAATGAATCATTCAGAAATTTGATCCATTATAGATGCTCCTTTGAACTTTCTATTCAGCAAAGAAAACTGGAAAAAAAAAAATTATCAAGGTTTCCGCAAAAACTGTTGTCAACATTGATAATAATCAGAAATGTTTCTTGAGCAGCAAATCAGCATATTAGAATGATTTCTGAAGATCATGTGACACTGAAGACTGGAGGAATGATGCTGAAAATACAGCTTTGGTCACAGCAATAAATTACATTTTACTATATATTATAATAGAAAACAGTTGATATTTATGCTCCTTAAAGATCCGTCCGATTCTTAAAAAAAAAAAAAATAATAATAATAATAATCGAATTATTTGGCTACTAATAAATAAAGGAGAAACCGGGGCTAGTTGTCACAAAGCTACATCTCAGTTTTGAGCGAAAGGTCCAGTTTCACAAATGTGTGTGTTTCTGTTGATTGGTTTCGTATGTTGGTGTGAAACCCTCTTAAACTAGAATACTTTATGAATTCTGCCCTTTAAGCTGAAATTCTAATATCACATTTTCGGTTTGGCATATTAATATCAAGTAAACTTAACATCATAAAACCATGTAGCCTACCGTTCAGAAGTTAGGACGTGATGCTTCAGTAGAAACAGGGACGCTCCAGAGTTTGATTTTCATTTCTGAACATTAGTGTCAATTATAATGAATCATTCAGAAATTTGATCCATTATAGATGCTCCTTTGAACTTTCTATTCAGAAAAGAAAACTGGAAAAAACAAAAAAAAATTATCAAGGTTTACAAAAATTGTTTTCAACATTGCTAATAATCAGAAATGTTTCTTGAGCAACAAATCAGCATATTAGAGTGATTTCTGAAGGATCATGTGACACTGAAGACTGGAGGAATGATGCTGAAAATACAGCTTTGGTCACAGCAATAAATTACATTTTACTATATATTATAATAGAAAACAGTTGTTTTAAATAGTAGTAATGTTTCAGAATATTACTGTTTTTACTGTATCTTAATTGTTATGTTTAATGTTGTAACTTTTTATTAACTACAATATATATATTTGATAAAGTTTTGTATGTTACATTTTATATTTTTGCTTAATTGTCTCATAATTGTTTACTGCTTAAAACATTGTTGTACGAAGTCAGCATGTGTTCAGATTTTATACGTTCATAGAGACCTTGCCTTTCAATGCCTTGGAAATGGCTCCTCTATCATGAGTTTTCACTCAATTCAGAATTCAGCAATGAATCGTTAAATATCAGAGAGCATGTATGTCTTTCAAAATGGCAGGAAGAAACTATATAATCGGCCACACGTAATTAAAATCTGTGAAACAAAGGTTTTCATATTGTGTTGTTGTGTTTTCATTTGACCTACAAAACGTATCCGAGATTGTATCAAGTTTTGAGTCGTCATATAATCCATATGTGTGAGAAGCCTGTAAAGTGAGTGCCTGCTGTGAATGTTTCAGGTGTTGACGGAGGCTGCAGCAGAAATCAGTGGCAGTGTGATGATGGAGTGTGTGTGTCGCGCAGATGGCGCTGTGACGGTGTCAGTGACTGCCAGGATGGATCTGATGAGATGGACTGCGGTATGTATCAGACACCATCTGCTCCTGAAAAGTTGTCTGTCTTTATGCTCACTTGTTGAATTAATCAGATTGCATCTGGTTGTTTCTATGCAAGTAGAACACAAATAAACAAGCATATTTCATGCCATTAGTATGTCAGCCTGGAGATGTGGAGTGTGCGGATGGCTCCGGGTGTGTGATTGGGTCGGGTGTTTGTGACGGCCGGCCCCAGTGTCCCGACGCTTCAGATGAGTGGGACTGCAGCTGGCGTTTAGGGTGTCTGTCAGGTGACTGGAAGTGCAAGAACAGCATTTGCATCCCACAAGAGCTTCTCTGCAATGACGTCAACGACTGCGGTGACAACTCTGATGAAGAAACCTGTGGTGAGATGCTCTAACCCTCATTAAACAATGTATGACTGTCAGTGCATTAGATCAACCTGTGACTCTTTGTAGGACCAGTTGTTTAAAATAAATGCAAGAAGAGGCACAGCCTCTAATTATCTGGGCCCTACCAAAAGGGAAATGGGGCAACTAGGGCTGTGCAAAAAATCGAATGCGATTTTCATGCGCATCTCGTCAGTGTAGTAACTCTCGTCAGTTTCATGCGCAACTACGGCTCTGTGTAGTAAATGCCGCTCCATCTGAAAGCACGTGCTGGAGATTTACTACTAATCACAAGAGCGGCTTTACTGACGAGATGCGCATGAAAATCGCATTCGATTTTTTGCACAGCCCTAGGGGCAACCTTTTCATAAATGCAAAATAGGAAAGATTCAGATAAATGTATTTAAATGTCACATTGTTAGACATTGCATTTATGATTGTGCATGTAAATGCTTTTATTGTCCTGGTTCCATGTATAGCAAACTCTAGGAAGTCTCCTAGTTGATACTAAAAAACATTTAAATTGTATTTATGACCTAAACCAAAAATTGGGGGTGGAAACCATGTGTCCTGTTGCACTCACATATTCTGTATACTGTAAGCATCCATTGCAGAATTCGATTTACACAAAACATTCATCAACGTATTTCTGTTGATATTTAGAATATCTCACAGCCTTTTTATTGATGATGTCTAAGAGTCCCGTTATATTTGCCTGATCATGTTTATAGGTTCCTGTGGGAAGATGAACATCCGCTGTCCTGATGGCGCATGTCTAACCCCGAGACAGAGGTGTGATGGAGTTGCTCAGTGCTCAGATAAGAGAGATGAGCCTCTTACATGTGGTACATTAAGACCCTAATTTTTATTATTTTTATTTATTTATTTTTTGCTGTAATTTGCTTTGAAGTGTGTTTGACTGATCATGTAGCATATCTCAGACAACAGGGGCCTATTTCATAAAACAAGTTTACCAAATAAGCCAGGCTTATTTCAGTTAGTCTGACTTATTTTGAACCAAATCAACTGACAATACGTCAGACTAACTGAAATAAACCTGGCTTATTTGGTCAACTTGTTTTATGAAATAGGCCCGAGGTTAGCTTGATTATTTATTTTATTTATTTATTTATTTGCGTTTCATCCTTATGTGACCTAGGTAAAAGTTGTCATAATGGGAATGGTGGCTGTAGTCATACTTGCATTGACCAGCTTTGGGGGGCTTTGTGCACTTGTCCCACTGGAATGACCCTTTCTGCAAATGGACTTGATTGTGAAGGTACAGTAGCTGCACTTTTGCCTCTAAGCAGACTATTTTTGGAACTGTGCACTACCATACTAGTCGTATCATTTCTGCAATATGCAGCATATACGGTTCACAATGCTAGGTAATACTGCTTAGAATACTGTATCCCACAACTGAATGTGTTTTAATGCCTCTTTCTTGACATTTGATTGAGCCAGAGCTCAAGATCAAAAAATGAAACAACCATACTTGTTTCTAAGGTAGACCAAATCTGCACCATCAACACCATCATAAATTTTCCATAGAATGTTAAAAATAAATAAATAAATTTACTTTTTTTACATTTGTGCAACAAAATAAAAGGCAGTTTCATTTGGAAAATTATAATAACACATTTAATGTTTCGTTTTGAAAATGTAAAAACCCCATATGCTGTACTACATATGAATATGCATCATTGCATTTGGCATATTGCTACATAATAATAATTACTTTTAAGGGTGAATAATTTTAATGTTAAGGAAGGATACAGTATATAATGTGTAGTCTATATACTATTAGTTCCAAACATACTCTTAGTATCAACAAATGTTCATTTTCCACTTGATCTCAATAGTTGTCCAAATATAGTGCAGTGTTTTCAGTTTGACTTAAGTATTGTTGCTCCTTTATTCTAGATGTCAATGAGTGTGCCCAGTCTTTCGGACCTTGCATGCACTTGTGCACAAATACACCCGGGTCTTTTCGGTGTCTGTGCCAGAATGGTTTCAAACCTCTTGGCAACGGCTCTTGTGAAGCTCAAGGTAACTTATGGCATGTATTTTCAGATTTTACTATTAATATCAAGTATACACAAAACCAGTAACATCAAACTGTTTTTACAAGGAGCCGTGACAAAGCTATTGACCACCAGGAAGGGGCTGATTGGGTTAGTGAATGTGAAGACCAGAGTCTATGAGCCGCTCTTTGCAAGTGAGAGCGACCCTATAGCCATGACCTACAATATCCAAAGAAGCTTAATCTACTGGGCTGATAAAGATGGGAATATCTACCAGGCTTTGAACCGGAAGAGCACGATTCTTTATTCAGGTCAGTTGAGTGCTACATCCATGCAAAACTGCCTAAATATGTTGGCCTACACCAAAACCTTATGCATTTTTATTTCTCCCCTTATTAGGGCAGTCTGGTTTGCACAGTCTAGCCATCGACTGGCTTACTGGACAACTGTACTGGACGAGTGTTACCCAGAAAGCCATCTACACCGGTGCAGCTGATGGCAGTGATGTAGGCACGGTCATGTCCAAAGAAATGGACCCAAGAGATATGGTTCTCAGCCCAACTGAGAGGTACAAACTGCTTTTTACTGTATTAGCACAGATTTGAGGAGCACAGTTATATGTTTGTTTGTTTTTTCCCCCCCTGTAGTTTCATATTTTGGATTAATAAAGGAACGAATGACAAGCTAACCATTGAGAGGGTGGAAATGGATGGTTTGAATCGGACTACACTGGTTTTCATTACTGCACAGCTACCGAGGAGTCTTACAATGGATGTGGCAGCGCGCCGGCTGTATTGGATCAGTGCTTACAAAGCGGTGTGTTGTGTTTGGTCAAAAACCAGAATTTATTGATTGTGTTTTTATATTGAGTTTTTTAAATTGATATTCCAGTCAATTGAGAGCATCAGGACTGACGGCACTGGACGGCATACCTTCTGGGATTTCTTTCAAGGACGTCCTGCTCAGACCCTGGCCGTGTTTAATGGCTGGTTTTATTTGGCCGATGAGAAAAAACTCTGGCAGGCTCCTCAAAATATGTCTTCTGACACACCAAATGGCTTCATCTTAAAAGCCTCGCTTCCTGTCTTGAGCATCTACCATGTGCTTCAGCAGCCCCAAGGTGAATTATTTTTTGCAAATTTGATCATATTGGTTTCACCACATCATTGGCTCCGAGCTTTATTGTGTTTTTGGATGTAGGTTTTGCACCATGTAAAGACTCAGGCTGCCAGCTGTGTTTGCCCTCCAAGAAAAGTGCTGCTGGGTTCACCTGTCTGTGTCCTGAGGGAGCGCTGCCCATGTCTTGGGGATCTTGTGAAAGTGTGTTTGTTTGTTTGTTTAGCATCCAATATTTAGCATTTTAGTTAAAAATGAGTTGCCTCTTGATAATATGTTCATCTCTTCTCATTGTCAGATTTTAAGGTCGCCTATGCAACAACCACGGCCATATACAGCTTGGCGTTTGCAGGAGAGACTCCTGTGAAAACTGAACTATTTACTTCAGATGAAGACATCCAGTCCTTTGACATGTACTGGCGGAGAGGATCCGTGGTTTGGTCTAATGGGACGGGCCATGTGAAGACTAACATACAGTCTCAGGACTTGTCTGAGTACATCCTGACTTTAAAACCTGGTATGTTGTTACTGTTTCAATTAAAACCTTGAAACATACTATAATAATATGAGCACTGATGCCTCTGGGTCAAAATGTCACGGTCCACACTGAATTTTTTATTTTTTTTGAAAATCAGTAAAAACAGAAATTGCTAGTACATTTCAAAATTAATTACAAAGAATCTGCTAGTGAATTAATCATGAAATTGTGACGTACAAAGGCTGAAATAGTATTTTCAAGTAAACCATGCTTTTAAATGTATTCCTGTACTATAATCTTTGTTTTAATTAAGCTTCGAAGAATAGTTTTTTTTAATTTAATAATTGGGAAAAAAAAGCCTCATTAATTAAATTCTTGAGAAGAAAGTAGTTTGGCATAATTTTGTTACTGTTTTCTAAGAAAAAAAAAATGTAACAATGATTTCATACTTAAGCACTTCTTTATATATATATATATATGAACTTTTTGACATTGCAAGGTTAGCACCAGACTGTAAAATGTGATGTGGTGCAACATTCCTAAAATCCATAATTATATATATCAGTTAAAGGGTTAGTTCACCCAAAAATGAAAATTAGCCCATAAATTACTCACCCTCAAGTCATCCTAGGTGAATGACTTTCTTCTTTTAGACTAATCCAGTCGGAGTTATATTAAAAATTGTCTTTGATCTTGTCATGCATCAGTCCAAAAGCAGTTAAATAAAATGCGCCCATCCATAAAAAAAAAAGTGTCTCACACGGCTCCGGGGGGTGAACAAAGGCCTCCTGTAGCAAATCGATGTGTTTTTGTAAGAAAAATATCCATATTCAAAACGTAATAATCACTTTAATGTAGCTTGCGCTCACTGTTGTAAAGGGAAGCAGCTGCGGGGGGATGACGTATGAGGTCAGCGCTGCGCATGCGCTGGTGAGTCTCAACGTTATTACTCACCCTCAAGTCATCCTAGGTGAATGACTTTCTTCTTTTAGACTAATCCAGTCGGAGTTATATTAAAAATTGTCTTTGATCTTGTCATGCATCAGTCCAAAAGCAGTTAAATAAAAAGCGCCCATCCATTAAAAAAAAAAAAGTGTCTCACACGGCTCCGGGGGGTGAACAAAGGCCTCCTGTAGCAAATCGATGTGTTTTTGTAAGAAAAATATCCATATTCAAAACGTAATAATCACTTTAATGTAGCTTGCGCTCACTGTTGTAAAGGGAAGCAGCTGCGGGGGGATGACGTATGAGGTCAGCGCTGCGCATGCGCTGGTGAGTCTCAACGTTTGTTAACAGGAGCAAAGGAAGCAAAGTTTCTTTACTTTAGCAAAGGAAAACCAGTCTCCTCTTGGCTTATATTGAAATCCTCCGACATTCTTCTTTACAAATCCTCGTTTTGTACTTCTAATTAGTGACCGTTGTTTTGTTTTGATCTCTCCGCTGCATTTCCGCGTGCATCACTTCGGAGCGGTGCATGCACAACGCTGAACTCATACGTCATCCGCCCGGAGCTGCTTCTGTTTACATCAGTGAGCGCAAGCTACATTAAAGTGATTATTACGTTTTGAATATGGATATTTTTTTTACAAAAACACATCGATTCGCTACAGAAGGCCTTTGTTCACCCCCCGGGAGCCGTGTGAGAGACCTTTTTTTTAATTTTTATTTTATTTTTTTTTTAAATGGATGGGTGATTTTTATTTAACTTCTTTTGGACTGAAGCTTGCAGCACCCGCTAAGTGCCATGAAACGGCTTGAAAGATCAAAGACCATTTTTAATATAACTCCGACTGGATTCGTCTGAAAGAAGAAAGTCATATACTCCTAGGATGCCACGGGGGTGAGTAATTTATGGGCTAATTTTCATTTTTGGGTGATCTAACCCTTTAATAATTCATGATATTTGTAAAAGTATTTTTTACCTTAAAAATATATTAAACTTGTGAAAACTGATACGTATACTCGCATGTGTAGATGTAAGAATTTATTACTTTTTGCTTGATCGTTACACTACATAACATTTTATCAAAATTATTTTATTGAAACTTTTATTTTTCTAGGGAATTGGCACATTTATTCTCTTTTCTTTATTTAATGTCTTTTTTAATTAATTTTATTGAAGGTTTTTTTTTTTTTATTGTCATGGTCAACATATGTACAGTGAGAGCATGGGCTCACGAGGGATCGGCTAATCTTTGGTGTTTGTGTACTTGTGCAAAAAATCAGTTTCTGGCTTGGAGTTTGATTTGAGTTTACATTTTGATTCAGTGCATTGTGGATCGATTTGTTTTGAATACTTAATGGAGATGGCCTAGACACAGACTTTAAACATCTCAGCTATATTTATTCCAGCTCAAAGTAAATAATTCTGACTTCGCTTGTGTCCCTTCCTTTAGCCTGCATCGTCAGAGTTGACCAGAGGACTGGGAATCTGTATTGGCTGGCCTGTGATGAACTTTCCATTGGCGTTTCTACCATTGGCACCCTTGACCAGAGTATCTCCAGACAGCTATATCAAGCCAGAACTGCAATTCTAGACCTCTTTGTGGACTGGCAGAGAGGAAAGCTGTACTGGCTGGAGGGAGGTCAGGTCATGAGAATGAAACTGGGTCTGATTGGTGGAAATGCAGAGGCTATCTTCAGCTTTGAGGAGGATGGAGTTGACCGCATTGTGTTTGATCGTAAAGCAAATGGCTTCCTTTGGAACATGGAGTCTTGTTAGTGGCTTTTCCTTCTGAATTAACTATTAGTCTGCACGTTACTGCACGTTTTCATTGATGTTGTTTGCTTTAGACTTGCAGGTTATGAGTCTACTGAAGATGAGAAGGTACTCGGCTGGTAAAGACTGGGTTGTTCCTGGCTCCATCATGGCTGCTTATGAACCCTACATGGTGACCTTGTTCAATAACATCCTGACCGTGTGGAATCGCAAAGATGGAGCTCGTGTCTCTGGGGTGGCGGTAGAGAATGGAGTTGTTAGCTTATCTGTTGCCCTTAGGGAAGTCCAACAAGGTTTGTATTAATGTTCCTCTGGGTTTCATTTTGTGTCTTTATGCTATTATGCTTTATTTAGTTTTTAGTTTTGTATGCATTTTAGATACAACAGCCGAAGATGTGCGTCCTACTGAGGTGACTTGCAAAAGTCCCCTAGTCATTTGTCATGGATCAACCGTGTGTATCAGTCGATCTCAGCGGTGTGATGGGAACAGAGACTGTCCGGATGGATCTGATGAAGCCTCATGTGTGCACATGTGTGCAAAGCCAGGTATACTTTGACATGCATAGTTCACTCAAAAGTCCATTATTAAAAGACCTTTACTAACCTTCATGTTGTTTGAATCCTGTATGACTTTCCTTTTAAGTTTTCTAAATGCTTGAGACCTGTTATACAGCAAGTTATGATGCTGTTTTTTTTTTTATGTGTAATTTTCAACCTTAAAATTTCAACTAGCAGTATTTTTAGTATAGACCTGTTTTTGATTTTTGGTTGGATTTTCCGTTTTGTTTGTTTTTAGCTTGGTTTGTTGTCATTAGACTCTAGAAAATCTAGATTGAAAGACGGTGCTCTGTTTCTTCAGGTGACTTCCTGTGTAAGGACAGGAAGAAGTGTGTGGAGAGGGATCTGGTGTGTGACGGCCGCTCTCACTGCATTGACGGGTCAGATGAGGTGGGATGTCCCACCACTGCTTCTGAAACAGTCTCGGCACCATTCAGGTGTCGTGTGGGCTCTAAACCCTGTAAGGACGGACGTGAGTGTGTGCTGTACAGTCATGTGTGTGATGGAGAGATGGACTGTAAAGATGGATCAGATGAACAGGACTGTGAATATCAGTGTAAAGCAGGTAAAACTCATGTAACTGATCTCTGACTGTCTTCTGTAACTCAAGCGAGTGTCACTGACAATGTTTCCTCACAGATCAGTTCCAGTGCGCTCATGGGAGGATGTGTATCGACAGAAAGCAGGTGTGTGACGGCACACCTCAGTGTCAGGATCGCTCTGATGAACTGGACTGTTTCAGCCGCTCGCACGAATGCAAACATCAGTGTGATAATAAAACTCGCTGCATCCCAGAGAGCTTCCTCTGTGACGGAGAGAAAGACTGTGTGGATGCCACTGATGAAGCTAACTGCTGTGAGTTTTGAAGATATGGAGTATTTTTTGTTGCCTTTTTTTTGTTGTTGTTGTTTTTTTTTTTTATGCGTTTTGAGGTTTTTGCCTAATCTATGAATATAGATTCTATTTGAATCTATAGTTTTTCCAAACACCTTTTGATGAGTGAGTTTCTCTCTTTCTGTGGGATTTGTTATTCCTGATTGCTCTAAGGTAGAGATTTTAAACTTTGTCAGCTGGACCCCTTTCACCTAAAATATTTATTATGTATTTAATATTCAAAATTAAATTAATACCTTATTATTTAGTCTATTAGCCTTAGATCTAGTTCTAGATATAGATCTATAGACCATATATCTAGACTATTGTTTAGTCACCTTTGAATGTTCACGGTTCTCTGATGTCAGTTACATGGCATGCAGATAAACAAAAGATTTCATTCTTTTTAGTGGGTTTTATTTTATTAAATTATTTTAATTTTACATTTATAAATACTAAATTTAAATTTTCTGTACAAATGTATTTTTATAGACCACAATTTCCAGGTTTTCCTTAGCCAGTGAGTGCTGTTTCATGTTGTCTTTAAACTGATGGTTTTGTCACTCTTGTGCTTGACTATAATAACTAGTAATTTATGCCTATTTTTTGTAGAGATCGACCGATATATCAATTTACCGATATTTTTCCCGATATTTAAGCATTTTACAATAATCGGATATCGGTTTTGTAATATCGGATTCACGTAACTTTGCATTAATTAAATAATACAGCCATGAATGAGTCTCCATTTGAAAACTTTAGACCTTCTACATTTATTTTGCTTATTGTTAATATTAGTGTTGCTGCTGATGCTTTAATAAAAAGTTTTTTTTTTATTGTTGTAATATGAAGATTAAATTTATCTTGAAAGACTGGTAATTTTCAACCCTTTTTTTTTATTTTTTTAAGATGACTGAAAGGAGGAAAAACCAAAGTGAAGTATGGACTTACTTCACTCAGTCATTTATTTACTTTATAACGCTTATAAACCTACTAAAACTGTAGTTCAAAATGAAGTTGATATGACTCCTTTCATTTATTTTCTCCATTTGAAAACATTAGACCTTCTACATTTATTTTGCTTATTGTTAATATTAGTGTTGCTGCTGATGCTTTAAATAAAATTTTTTTTTCTTATTGTTGTAATATGAAGATTAAATTTAACATGAAAGACTGCTAATTTTCAACACTTTTTTTTTTAAGATGACTGAAAGGAGGAAAAACCAAAGTGAAGTATGGACTTACTTCACTCAGTCATTTATTTACTTTATAACAGTAAATAAATATCGGTTCTGCATATCGGTTATCGGGCACATAAACGCAAATAATTGGTATCGGTTATAAAATATCAATATGGGTCGATCATTAATCTTTTTTGCCCTGTCTGATGCCGACACTGTATTTATTTGTTATATTAACATTTATTGATCTATGCTCTATTCGTATTTTCTCTGCACAGCGAAGACTAACAGAGGGGAAGTAAACGTGGTGCCAGTGAACAATGCAAGCTCAGGTTTTGCACCGTCTCAGCCTCCAGTCTGTACAAGTCCATCTATTATGTGTCCAGGAGCATCATTGTGCATTTCCCAGACTCAGCTGTGTGACGGGAGGAGAGATTGCCCTGATGGTTCTGATGAAGGCTCATGCATTGACACTTGTGCAAAACCTGGTAAAGTACTTTAACTTCAGTGTAAATTACCTTGATTTTATTTTTGCTGTTGCAAACACAAAGTAAATAGCTGACATCTTTAACATCTAAACCTGTGCTTTGCTAGGTGACTTCCTGTGTAAGGACAGGAAGAAGTGTGTGGAGAGGGATCTGGTGTGTGACGGCCGCTCTCACTGCATTGACGGGTCAGATGAGGTGGGATGTCCGTGTGTTGTTACTGTGAAAATCATCCTGGAAACGCCTTACAACACCTGTTTCCTATGGTATAAATCTGGAATAGGTGAAAGTATCGTCATCAAAAAATTACAGGTGTACCTTTAAAGTGGCCATTAGGGATGCTCCGATCAGGATTTTTGCAGCCGATACGGAGTACCAATTTCTTGTCATGGTGATCGGCCGATGGGTCAGGTAATAAAAAATGCATTCTGATTATTTGCGGCTGGGTCGCGGGTGGACAAAATAAATCACAAATTATGCAAATATTAAATACATTTTTATTTTTTTTGTTAAATACATTTTTTCATGAGGCAGACGATTTTGTGTGTGTGTTCGTGTGTGTGTTCGTTTGCCTGATCGGGAAGTTGCAGTGACAGAAACGGTGACCAGATAAAGTTTGAAAGGAGTAAAGCCTGTGTTAATGCTATTGAGTAGGCTAATATGGCCTAAGCAGATATTTTGTTTTATAAATAAATGTTCATTTAAAAGCAGCCTACAATCAGCGTATTATGTTACCGTTATCCCTTACGGCTCCGACGAGGTTTTGTTCCGTCCGCCACGCTGTGACAACTCACAAAAGACTTTTTAACCAAGCAGCGCGGAGAGCCGCTTCAGAAACGTGCTGCGGCTGGCTGATTAACACAAGCACGGACTAGAGTGGCCGCGATCAGCTCCGGTGGCCGTGGAGCCGTAACGTGCCGCAGACGCGTGCAGTGATGCACAGATCAGCTCTAACATCACTGAATCTGCTGTTAAAAATGAACCATCTATTCATCATATCATCATGCAAAACATACACGACAAATAGCGAATTTTTAATTGGCCATGCCCTGTTTTTCACCTGAAGTCCACTAATAATGTTTTAACGAGGTTTCTTGTGATCAAATAAATTGTAAAAGTTCCCCTTTACCATTACAAAGGCTTTTTTTTTCTCTATAGTATATTTTTAAGGCCTCCATGAAAATGACCTCTTATGATTTGCCTTTTTGCATGTGAAATGAGCAACAGTTTTATTTGTTGTTCTGTGTTTAACCTTTATTAAAACCTGGTCTATTTATGTTCACAGCTGAGATTAAAAGAGGGGATATAAATTTGGTGACACTGAAGAAAGGCAACAAGGAACAAGGTTTGCAACCTCAACCTCCAGTCTGTAGAAGTCCATCCATGATGTGTCCAGGAACATCATTGTGCATTTCCAAGATTCGACTGTGTGATGGAAAGATAGATTGTCCGGATGGTTCTGATGAAGTTTCGTGCGTAGATGCTTGTTCAAAACCTGGTAAGTCTTTGCTTTATCTTCAGTCTAAATCAATTCTTTTTTTTTCCCCAAAGAAAATGCTAAGACATCTGTAATGTTGTGCCAGGTGACTTCCTGTGTAAGGACAGAAGGAAGTGTATTGATGGGAATCTGGTGTGTGACGGCCACTCTCACTGCCTTGACGGCTCTGATGAGATGGCGTGTTACATGGCAGCTAGAAATTCAAAACCGGCACCATTAAAGTGTCGTGTGGGCTCTAAACCCTGTAAGGACGGACGTGAGTGTGTGCTGTACAGTCATGTGTGTGATGGAGAGATGGACTGTAAAGATGGATCAGATGAGCAGGACTGTGAATATCAGTGTAAAGCAGGTAAAACTTATGTAACTGATCCCTGACTGTCTTCTGTAACTCAAGCGAGTGTCACTGACAATGTTTCCTCACAGATCAGTTCCAGTGCGCTCATGGGAGGATGTGTATCGACAGAAAGCAGGTGTGTGACGGCACACCTCAGTGTCAGGATCGCTCTGATGAACTGGACTGTTTCAGTCGCTCGCACGAATGCAAACATCAGTGTGATAATAAAACTCGCTGCATCCCAGAGAGCTTCCTCTGTGACGGAGAGAAAGACTGTGTGGACGCCACTGATGAAGCCAACTGCTGTGAGTTAACAAAAAATGCAGGTTTTATCATGTTAAGTGCATTTTTATATTTATTCCCAGTCAGTGAGTATTTAAAGGAGAACTAATCACTAGCATCACCAAGCGGAATTGCAAACAGGTTTCCCAAGACTGTCAAACCAATGAAATGTGGAATTTTTGGGAAACCTATTGGGACACAAACAACTCCAATCCAAACTCACACCAGTTTACCTGAAAAAGCTTTACTGTTTCGATATAAAGCTGGGATGTGTAAAAGTATTCTAACATCAGAAAATTACAGGCATACCTTTTAAAGGGGCTGTATTCTGTTAATTTATTCCTTTGAGCTCCATTAATACTGTTTTATCTGTGTTTCTTGTCAAAATAATTGACCTATCGGTAAGCCCTGCCCCTTTAATTACTGTTGCTAACTCAGACAAACAAACTGAGTAGCCAACTGTCTTACAATGAGAGCTGTCCCTGTGAAAACCTTGTCCCAGGATGTTTTTGATAAATTTTGGACATAGGACCACCTCTCATCGAGGAGCATTCAAGTGGGACTAAAATATGCCACGGAGGGACATATAAAATATTTTAAAATTAAATGGTAGGTAACGAGATTAATATGGAAGCGAGGGTTTACAGATCACAATGCAAGCGGGAGAAGCCTCATGTTACAGCGGTCATGATCATATGACAACATGTATCGCAGAGTATGATTAAATTAATTTACATTGAACCAATTTAACATGGAGAGGCACTGAAATGTAGACCTTTGTTTGTGTTTTTGACGTACACTGTACATGACGAAAGAACAGTTAGCTATATAGGTTTGTATAGCTAACTTCGTACATGACGAAAGAACAGTTAGCTATATAGGTTTGTACGTTAGCATGGACTTACTAACTTTAATGTTAGCCAGAGACACCTTGTTGAAGCACAAGATGACATTAACGTTCAGTTGTAGTAGATGAAAATTGTAACTTAATGAGAGTATGACAAGCAAAAAAATTAAGGTTAAGTAATCAAATGAATTCCATTGATTCCAGGTATCCTGAGAGGATAGGCAGTGTTACAAGTACCCCAGGCACATCGTTTTACCATTTTTGTAGCATAAACGCCATCAAACTGATGAGAGCTTTGAATCTTCCCTTGTTTCTCTATGGCACTGAAACTTAAAGATGTCTGCGTTCCATTCCTCTTGCAACTGCCCCGTGCCATTGGCTAATCTGCGTTTGAGGGGATGGGCTTACCGATAGGTCAATTGTAACGTTTTTTGCTGCTATACCTTTAGGACCTTTAGGATCTCTATTATGATTAGCTAACCAATTGCATGACCTTTGCATGTGGAATGAATAACACTGTTTTATTTGTTGTTCCGTGTTTAACCTTTATTTAAGCATGCCTGATCGATTTATGTTCACAGCTGAGATTAAAAGAGGGGATATAAATTTGGTGACACTGAACAAAGGAAACGAGGAACAAGGTTTGCAACCTCAACCTCCAGTCTGTAGAAGTCCATCCATGATGTGTCCAGGAACATCATTGTGCATTTCCCAGATTCGACTGTGTGATGGAAAGATAGATTGTCCGGATGGTTCTGATGAAGTTTCGTGCGTAGATGCTTGTTCAAAACCTGGTAAGTTTTTGCTTTATCTTCAGTCTAAATAAATTCTTTTTTTTTTCCCCAAAGAAAATGTTAAGACATCTGTAATGTTGTGCCAGGTGACTTCCTGTGTAAGGACAGAAGGAAGTGTATTGATGGGAATCTGGTGTGTGACGGCCACTCTCACTGCCTTGACGGCTCTGATGAGATGGCGTGTTACATGGCAGCTAGAAATTCAAAACCGGCACCATTAAAGTGTCGTGTGGGCTCTAAACCCTGTAAGGACGGACGTGAGTGTGTGCTGTACAGTCATGTGTGTGATGGAGAGATGGACTGTAAAGATGGATCAGATGAGCAGGACTGTGGTCGTCAGTGCCAACCTGGTTAGACAAATCCCAGTACTCTAACCTTCATATCAACATTTTGGCTATTATATCCAAGCAATTGACCTCACTGTGTCCTTTTTCTTCCACCGCAGGGCAGTTCCAGTGTACTTCTGGTGGCAGGTGTATTGAAATGAATCAAGTATGTGATGGGAGTCCTCAGTGTCTGGATAAGTCCGATGAAGCAGGATGCTGGAAACCCTCAAGGAGCTGCAGCATGCGCTGTGACAGGGACACTCACTGTATTCCTAAAGTCTTCATCTGCAATGGGATTAGGGACTGTCTAGATGGCACTGATGAAGCCAACTGTGGTGAGACAACAGTTCTTCTGAACTTGGAGAAAGCTTAGTTTATCTAAGAATATGTCATAACTGGGTGTAAATTGTTGAAAAACACTGCACAAAAAATGCCAGACAGGGTCAAAATTGGCAATATAAAGTTGTAGAAACTGAGGTAGCTTCTGGTCTTTTCTTTCATATTTTGACAAACATCCAACATTGTATGTGTGCATCTACTGATTCTTCTCGTCACATGTCCAGTGACGTTTCTGAAATCTCTGGGTGTTTCAGGTCTTTCAACATCATACACCTTGCTCAAGGCGACCCCAGTTTATGTCTAGATGGAGAGCAACTTGTAAGCCATAGCCATCTTAATGCCCTCAATACCACTTCATTAGTACTGCAGATGACTCTCTTCCTCCTCTCTTGCGATACCCACATTTCTGAAGGCTCTGACTAACAAATGGGCTGCAAATCCTCTATGTCCCACCTCCACTAGGAGACCCTTAGTTCTCCATCCAGCATGCTGACAATCGCTGGACAGTCCTGTGTGTTTGGAGAACTTCCTCTCCAAACAATCTTCCCACATGACTGTCAGCTTCAGCAACACAACCTGCTTGGTAGATTCGGACACAAAGACAATGTCCAATTCCAGGGTAGTGGCTGCAACATCTTGAGGGAACATCAGCTGCTGTTTGAGATCCACCAACAAGTACCTGTTCCCATTTTTGTGGGTTTCATGCTGTCTGCTGCCAACGTTTTAAGGCATAGGTCAGGACACACACTGGCCTTTCCTCCTCACCAAAGACATTAAACACCGTGTTTACACCGGACGCGAGTGGCAAAATACAGTAGAACCCATTATAATCCGTGATGCTGTCTGAATGCGGCACGACGCGATGCGACACGACAAATCCCCGACAGTAAACTGATGCCTTGTTCTATTTATGACGTAACGTTACTGACAAAGTTCAAATGTTTTGCAACCGTTACTTGTCGCATCCAGACTAGACATCCTCTAGCTGTTGCAGGGTGACACGACAACTGTATCGTTCGGTGTAGATGCGGTGAGTGAAGCCGAGAGCAAGATATGCCTCGTCATATTTTCTACATTTAGCTTTTGAATGGGTCTGTGCGACTTAGTCTATGGCTTTTCTCTTCCCTTTCACAAACCGATCCATCTCCCATTCTAAGTTACGTCC
>NW_015629204.1:705697-710879 GCF_001515625.1 Sinocyclocheilus rhinocerous
ACACCCCCCCCACCCCCCACGGCGGGCGCGCCCCACACTTTGAGAACCACTGAGATAGTCGATAAAGAAAGACCGTAGTCTTTGGATGTTTGGGCCAGTTCATGCCTTCTCCTGTTACTTTCACCACCCCTATGGACTTCTCGGCCCACTTTCACCTGCCTCCTGTTTCACAGCCTTTCTTCTGCCTCCTTAACAGCTTCCTCAGCCCACCTCTAGCCAGTCCTCACTTGGATCCCTGATTTAGCCACCTTTGGATCTTTGGTCTAAACCAAAATGGACTACAGTGGGAGTGGACCAAACTTCAAAAGTGTGACTTTACTAGTCAATCAGTAGTTGCTCATTACTTTCCAACGTTAACTCAATATAAGTGTTATGCTCCACTTTCCAAATACATTGTCTGGTGGAAGAATTAAATATTACCCAAAACTGTAAATAACTTCCACCTGCTCCATGTTTTGTGACAGCTGTTTCCAGACCAGCTCAGACAAGCTGTAAGAGTCCCTCAGTACTGTGTCCGGGAACATCAGTATGTGTGTCTCAGGCTCAGCTGTGTGACGGCAGAAGAGACTGTCCCGATGGATCTGATGAAGCTTCTTGTATAGATGCATGTGCTGCTCCAGGTAAAATAACTGAACTTCTCTCAGCTGAAAACAAAACTGCTTTTGTGGTTTAAGAAGCTTTGGTTGGTTTACTCTAGTTTAGTTCGTCTCTCACCCTGATTAGCCCAAAACCCTTCTAAAACTATCAAAAAAATGTTGCGTAAAGACCAGCAAACCACCTTTCTCCTTCTCCTTTTCTTCAACCCTTGTTCTTCTCCTCCTTGTTCTTCTCTTCCTCCTTGTTCTTTTCCTACTCTATCTCCTTCTCTTCTTCCTCCTTGATCTTTCCTCCTCCTTATGTTTGTTCTTCCCTTTCTCCTGCTCTTCCTTCTCCTTCATCTTCTTTGTCCTTCTCAAACCTCTAGTTCTCCTTCAACCATTGTTCTTCTACTTGTTCTTCTTTCTCCTGATCCTCTTCCTCTTTACCTTCTCCTTCTAGTTCTTCTCCTTGTCCTTCTGTACCTCCTGCTCCTTATTCTTTTCCTCCTTGTTGATGTTCTCATCCTTCACCACCACCACCTCCTTCTGTGTGCTCCCCCTCCTTGTTCCTCTCTCTTTGTTCTTGTTGTTCTCCTGCTTCTTATTCTTATCCTCCTTCACTTTCTCCATCTTGTTTTTTGGCGTCTTGTTCATCTCCTCTCTTCTCTTTCTCCTTGCTCTCCTCCTCCTCCTCGTTGTTGTTGTTATTGTCCTTCTCCTTGTTCTTCTCCTACTTGTTCTTCCGTTTCTCCTGCTCCTCCTCCTTTACCTCTTTCGTTCTTTCCTTTATCTACTTGTTCCTTTTTATTCATTGTTGTTGTTGTTGTTGTTCTCCTCTCTTCTCTTTCTCCTTGTTCTGTTCCATCTTTTTGTTGTCCTCCTTGTTCTTCTCCTTGTTCTTGTTCTTCCTTTTTCTCTGCTCCCCTTTCTCCTTGTTCCTCTCTCTTTGTTGTTCTCCTTGTTCTCTTCCTCATGCTCCTCGTTCTTATCCTCTGTCACCTCCTCCTCCTCCTCATTGTTCTTGTTCTTTCTCCTGCTCCTCCCCCTTTACCTCTTTCGTTCACCTCCTTGTTCCAATCTCTTCATTGTTCTTCTCCTCATGCTCCTTGTTCTTATCCTCCTTCACTTTCTCCACTTTTCTTTTTTTTTAATTTTTTTATTACTCCCATTTCTTGTTTTTCTACTTCTCCAGCAGGTCATTATACCAAAGAGATATGTCATGACTTATGCCTAATATGCTGTTTTGTATTCATACAGGTGACTTTCTGTGTGAGGACAGGAGGAAGTGTATTGAGGAATCTCTCGTCTGTGATGGGCGCTCTCACTGCCTTGATGGTTCTGATGAGGTGGGATGTTCTACCATGGCAACTAAAACCACAACCACTGCACCCTTCAAGTGTCGTGTGGGCACTAAACCCTGTAAGGACGGACGTGAGTGTGTGCTGTACAGTCATGTGTGTGATGGAGAGATGGACTGTAAGGACGGATCTGATGAAGAACATTGTGAACTTCAGTGCAATCCAGGTGAGATGAAATCACGATTTCACAATCTCAACCCTGACCCATTTTTGACAATATTGACTAAAGGCTGGAATACACTATACAACTTTTGCCCAGATTTTTGCACCGATTTACAATCTGGACAAGTTGACGCCAGCTGCCAAATTTCAGACCCAGTCTCCAGATCTGAATTGAGAGATTTCATGTAAAGTCTCATAGTGTATGATGGCTTTTTTTTAAACTTAAGGATGATTTCATCCAGTTGGAAAATATCCAAATATCAAATATTTTAGAATGTCCTTCAGAATGTTACAGTATTTTTGGAATATCACTATATAATAAATATATGATATTAAATATATAATGTTTAAAGAGTCTTGACTTACACTTATCTGTTTTACAGGGATGTTTCAGTGTATTCGGGGGAAGAAGTGTATTGACTTTCGGCAGGTGTGTGATGGGACTCCTCAGTGTCCGGATCACTCGGATGAAGCAGGCTGCTGGAAACCCACTAAGAGCTGCAGCATCCGCTGCGATGGGAACAGCCGCTGTATCCCAGAGGTGTTCATCTGTAACGGTATGAGGGACTGCTGGGATGGCTCAGATGAGGCAGACTGTGGTGAGTTTGCTGTAGAAGCATCAGAAATTATACATTTGCTTATACATATGGGATCTAAAAAGTGATGAGCAGGTTTTGCACCACTGTTGACACCAAACGAAGAAAAAGGAAAGCGTCAGCTTTCTAATGATATGATATGTCTGCTCCAGTCTGGGAGATAGAATCATTTAAATCCTTTTTTTACTTCACAGCATAAAATGTGTTTCTGGGTTAATGAAACTCAAATTGATTTAGCACATCACATATTACTTCACTAAATGGTAATAAATTCAAGTTAAATTTTTTTTTTTTTTTTTTTTTTTTTTTAAAGCTATGCCCACTCCACCATCACCTTGTAAAAGCCCTTACGTGGCTTGTCAAGGGACGTCGCTGTGCATCCTGCAGCAATACCTGTGTGATGGGAGAAAAGACTGTCCTGATGGCTCTGATGAGAGACCGTGTCTTCGCAACTGCCCATATCGCAGTAGAGAACACATTATTTGTTTTTGTTTTTTGCTGGTAACATGCCTTGTTTGGGATAAAGTTCTTGCTGTCTTACAGCTTCACAATTACATTTTCTGCCAGGTGATTTCATGTGTAAAGACAGGACAAAGTGTGTTAAGAGGGATCTGGTGTGTGATGGTCGTTCTCACTGCCTTGACCGTTCGGATGAGATGGGATGTCCCACTACAGCACCTAAAACTTCAACCACAGTGCTGTTAAAGTGTCGTGTGGGCTCTAAACCCTGTAAGGACGGACGTGAGTGTGTGCTGTACAGTCATGTGTGTGATGGAGAGATGGACTGTAAAGATGGATCGGACGAAGCTGACTGCGATTTTAATTGTAAAGCAGGTAGTTTAGCCGAAGATCATTTTATACAGAAAAACAAACACTTCATAATCAAAAGGATAATTTTGTGTGTAAGTTAATAATTGTGTGAGTTGTTTGAGGTGTTTATTTTATTTGTACTCATTTCTGTATTTATATTCATTTGTATTTGTCTTTATTTTTGTATATATCTAATGTTTATGAAGTGTTTATCTATTAGTTTTCTTGCTATCTGTTGATTTTTATATATTCTTTTCTTTCTTATTTATATTATTTCTTTATTTACAATTGTTTCATCACAGTGGCACAGAAATTATACCTTTCATATGATATTTATGAGGAGAGACTTGGTAAAAAACTGTGTCCTGTTTATTACTGATTTAAAATCTCTGACTTGGTGGTTTTGTTGTTCCTCAGGGGAATTTCAGTGTGCCCATGGGAGAAAATGCATAGACTCAAAACTATTGTGCGATGGCAAACCACAATGTCAGGATTTTTCTGATGAGAGGGACTGCTTCATTCGCAGCAAGAGCTGCAGCCATCGCTGTGACAACAAAACCCGCTGCATCCCAGAAAACTTCTTGTGTGACGGCGAGAAAGACTGTGTGGACGGCACTGATGAATCTGACTGCGGTGGGAATCGTTCCTTCTGTTCTATGTGATTTGAGTTTACGAATTTAATTAGAATAAATTTTAATGGTTTTGTCTTCAGGGTACCCCACAAAGGTGGTGAAGTGTGAGAGTCCTGCTGTGTTGTGTCGTGACGGGTCGCTGTGCATCCCTCACACCATGCTCTGTGATGGCAAGAGAGACTGTCCTGATGGATATGATGAAACATTTTGCTTTGACAGATGTCCAAACGCAGGTACTCAGAGTTTACTTCCCTAATTGTACAAAATATGGCTATATTAAAGCATGTGTAGTCGCAATTTTTTTTTTTTCTTTTCTTATAGGTGACTTCCTGTGTAAGGACAGGAAGAAGTGTGTGGAGAGGGATCTGGTGTGTGACGGCCGCTCTCACTGCATTGACGGGTCAGATGAGGTGGGATGTCCCACCACTGCTTCTGAAACAGTCTCGGCACCATTCAGGTGTCGTGTGGGCTCTAAACCCTGTAAGGACGGACGTGAGTGTGTGCTGTACAGTCATGTGTGTGATGGAGAGATGGACTGTAAAGATGGATCAGATGAAGAGGACTGTGAATATCAGTGTAAAGCAGGTAAAACTCATGTAACTGATCTCTGACTGTCTTCTGTAACTCAAGCGAGTGTCACTGACAATGTTTCCTCACAGATCAGTTCCAGTGCGCTCATGGGAGGATGTGTATCGACAGAAAGCAGGTGTGTGACGGCACACCTCAGTGTCAGGATCGCTCTGATGAACTGGACTGTTTCAGTCGCTCGCACGAATGCAAACATCAGTGTGATAATAAAGCTCGCTGCATCCCAGAGAGCTTCCTCTGTGACGGAGAGAAAGACTGTGTGGACGCCACTGATGAAGCCAACTGTGGTAAGTGTTTTAACTCCTTGATTATGGAAATTAAATACCGAACCTAAGTTTTAAACTTTTTTTTTTAAACTTTTTTTTTTAATAGTTATTATAAATTCTATTTGTTAAGTTATGTAAAATGTATTTATCACCATTTATTTATTCACTATTTGTTTAGAAATTTATCACATT
>NW_015629204.1:710892-713104 GCF_001515625.1 Sinocyclocheilus rhinocerous
TAAAAGAAAATAAAGGCTAAGACGTTAACTGTACTCATTGATTTGTTTTGTAGCTCCCATTACTAGCCCGTCCATCACAGACCAGCCAGTCTGCTTTAGCCCTTCTGTATTTTGTCATGAAACCTCAAAATGCATCTCACAGTCCCAGCTGTGTGATGGAAAGACAGACTGTCCCGGTGGAGCTGATGAGCAGTTTTGCATATATTCATGTCCAGATCCAGGTAACAGATGGAATTTTTCCTTTTCTTAAATGTTATATTTAAAAGTCAATTCTGAAATAATGACTCTGTACTCCAATCAGGCCAGTTTCTGTGCAAGGACAGACGGAAGTGTGTTGAGCGAGCCCTGATGTGCGACGGCCAGCCACACTGTGCTGACGGGTCGGATGAGAAACAGTGCCCCACCTGTGCTTTGCTTTGTGACCAGAAGAGGGTGTGTCTGACTAGCCAGCAGCTTTGTGACAGAAAACCAGACTGTAGAGACGGTTCAGATGAGAAAAACTGCTGTAAGTCCGTGTGCATGCATAAATACCTTTTTATTATTTTTTTTATTTTTTTTATTTTTTTTAGTGAGTGAAGAGTGAAATTAGTTGAGAGTTGTATGATTTTAATTTTTGGGGAACTATTTGTTTAATTGCAACTTTCTAAACGATTTTTTTTTTCCCCACTTCAGACACTGGTCGTGTGGTCGCAAGTGTGCTGCATTACCTCTGAAATGTCCCTTGGGATCCAAACCTTGTAGTGATGGGAAAGAGTGTGTCCTGTACAGCCATGTGTGTGATGGGGAGAAAGATTGCAAAGATGGGTCTGATGAGAGGAACTGTGAACGTAAATGTAAAAAAGGTACAATAGAAATACAATTTATCCTTATTTGAGGAGGAATTAAACTGGACAAATTTATATATTTTATTAATTCAACCTTCTAGGCCAGTTCCAATGCACTCACGGCAGAAAGTGTATAGACATGAAGCTTGTGTGTGACGGCACACCTCAGTGTCAGGACCGATCAGATGAAATCAACTGTATGAAGCTCTCAGAGGAGTGCAGGCACCCGTGTGACAATAAAACCCGCTGCGTTCCTGAAACCTTCCTCTGTGACGGAGAGAGAGACTGTGCGGATGGCACTGATGAAGCCAACTGTGGTAGGTCAATGGCATGAAGTGTTTATGGTAGCAAGTTAATGGATAAGGATCTGGGTTCCATCTCAAAGACTCCGGAACTGATGAGTATTAGATCGTCTTGATCCATCAAGACTTTGCCCTTGAACAAGGCAGTAAACGGTAATTCAGTTTACTCCAGAAAAATTTACTTGGGTTAGAATACAAAATATCTTATGGAAATGCAGGCTGTTGAAATGGCATCATTCATGAAATGAGCAGAGTGTTAATGATTTATTATTTTATCAACATTTATTTTATCGCAATTTCTGTTTTTTTTATGTACATTACATTTACATTTAGTCATTTAGCAGGCGCTTTTATCCAATGCAACTTACAAATGAGGACAATAGAAGCAGTTAGAATCAACAAAAGAGCAATAATAAGCAAGTGCTATGACAAGTCTCAGTTAGCCTAACGCAGTACACGTAGCAAGGTTTTTTTTATTATTATTATATAATAGATTAAAAAAAACAGATAGAATAAAAAAAAAAGAATCGAGAAAGCTAGTGTTGGAGGGGTTTTTTTAAATAAAAAAAGAAAACGAATAGATAAAATAGAATTAGAATAGAGAGTGCTAGATTTAGAGGGTCAAATAAAGATGGAAGAGATGTGTTTTTAGTCGATTCTTGAAGATGGCTAAGGACTCAGCTGCTCGGATCGAGTTGGGCAGGTCATTCCACCAGGAGGGAACAGTTAATGAAAAAGTCAGTGAAGGTGATTTTGTGCCTCTTTGGGATGGCACAATAATGCGCCATTCACTTGCAGAAGGCAAGCCTCTAGAGGGCACCATAAGTCTGAAGTAATGAATTTAGGTAAAGTGGCGCAGAGCCAGTGGTGGTTTTGTAGGCAAACCTTAGTGCCTTGAATATTATGCGAGCAGCTACTGGTAGCCAGTGCAAATTGATAAACAGAGGTGTGACATGCGTTCTTTTTCCGTTGGGAAATTCAGCTGAAAATCAATCACAACTCCAAAGTTTATGGCTGTTTTTGATTATGAAAAATTGTTATGGTTGATGTGCCTAACTGGATGGTGAAATTGTGATGAAGTGATGG
>NW_015629204.1:716644-719922 GCF_001515625.1 Sinocyclocheilus rhinocerous
CTTGTTTACGTCAAAACTGAAACCAAGCCGTTCACACAGAACACATATTTTGTGCATTTTCTAGAGGGACATCTATCACAGTTGCACTCGCGTCTCGCACAAAAGAGCCGCATGTTTAGAAAGCCATGTAAAATAAATGCAAGTTCAACTTTGAAAAAGCATATCTTGAGACTTAATGGCGGGGTTTTTTCTCCATCCCACTGCAACTCGTGCATACGTGATGCTGTTTTGTTTATAGTTGTTTAAGCAACTTAATTATAATTAGTTTATAAACATTATTTTAAACATTATGCACTTTTTTCACAGATAGTCATGTTATCTTATGTTTTGCTTGATGCGCCCTCTTGTGGCCTCAGGAGAGAAGCCAAATGCTTTTCTTCCCCCTAACTGAAATTATGCATATTAAATTCGAATAGAGAACGATGAGCGAGAGAACGATGTGAACGAGTGTATGTTTGCTGGTAAGATGTGCTTGACGGTTTGTGGTGTGGAGAATTGTGCACTGCCATGTTCATTGATGAAATTAAAACCATCAAAGTCGTGAGCTGTTAGTAGGGCATGCAGTTGCATCAAACAATGGTATAAACATCATTCAGTGTAAATTGTGATAATTGTAATTAATAATCGCAATTACAATTTCAAGGGAATAATTGACAATTATGATTTTTGTCATAATCGTGCAGCCTTAGCTGTTAGAGTTGATGAAGGAGGGGGAGGAGGAGGACAAAGAATGGAGGAAAATGTTTTAAAGAGCATGCGAGAGTTAGACGAATTGTTAATTTTGGTGTGATAGTATGTCCTTTTATGCATGACCATTTTTCATCACTTTCTTTTTTGGTTAGGTAAAAGGGGAAACTTTGTTTGTTCTCCATATATTTCTATTATATTTTTCACCATTTCATGACATTATTTCATTATTCTTCTTGAATATTTATCTCTATTTTTTCACAATTTCATTACTGTCATTTTTTTCCCTTTATCACCATTTATGTCCATTTGTTTGGTTTGTTTATTCAATTCTGTTCACCATTTTTTTTAAATTATATCAATTTCTTTGGCATCAAAATCTGAGGAAAATAATCATTTTAATTCACATGAAAATCTATTTATAGAACAATCTTGTATGATTTTGTATGAAACATGCATGTTTCCAACTGATCATTACTCAAATGGAACATTCTGACATGCTATGTAGGATTCCAGTGTTTTTGTTCATGTGGGGGGAAAAAATGGTGTCTGCTCAGACAAAAGGCTTGTTTTTGCAACTGGTGATCTGTTAACTGAATAGTGTACCTTTTTAAATGGGAATCATCTGGTTTGAATCAATACTTCAGATATATGTAATTTTTTTTTTATGTAATCAATACTTCATTATCATCTTTTTAACACTTTACTTAGTTCAGTTTGGACCATTTTACTTGCATGTGGGCTTTGTTCATCCTGCAGTTGTAGAGCCCTGTTCCGGTGACCGGTTCCAGTGCAGTAACGGTCAGTGTGTGGCGCTGGCTCTCCGCTGTGATGGGTATGCTGACTGTCGTGATCACTCGGATGAGAAGGGCTGTCCTCAGCCTCCACACTGTCCTGTGGAGCAGCGCTGCCCCCACACGCACGAGTGTCTGCTGAAAGAATGGCTCTGTGATGGAGACCAGGACTGCAGTGATGGGTCTGATGAGAAGGTGAGGAACTGCACTGATCCAGTGATCTTGTTCTAAGAGAACCTACTGCTTTTGTTGTGTGTAGTTTTTTGTTTGTGGCATTTTGTTTGTTCGTATGTGGTATTTATCAGTTATATTTGTGTTTGTAGTATTTTGTTTGGTGTTTTGTTTGTGTGTGGTGTATTTGTTTGTGGTGTTTTTGTTTGGTGCTTGCGGTGTGTTATTGGTGTTTTGTTTTGGTGTGTGTTGTGGTGGTATTTGTGGTGGTTTGTTTGTTTTTGTTTGTGTGTATTGATTTTGCGGTGTCATGGTTTCTGTTGTTTGTGGTGTTTTTGTTTTGTGTTTGTTTGATGCGTGTATATTGTTTGTATGCAGTGTGATGGTTTTTGGTGTTTGTGGTGGTGTTTTGTTTGGTGTTTTTGATGCATGTGGTGTTTGTTTGGTGCACGTGGTGTTTTTGCTTGTGGTGTTTTGTTTGATGCATGTGTTTGAGGTGTGTTTTTTTTTTTTTTTTGTGGTGGTTTTTGGTGTGTTGATGGTGTTCGTGTTTGTTTGGTGCGTGTAGTGTTTGTGGAGTTTTTTTTTTTTTTTTTTTGTGGTGGTTTTTGGTGTGTTGATGGTGTTCGTGTTTGTTTGGTGCGTGTAGTGTTTGTGGAGTTTTTTTTTTTTTTTTTTTGTGGTGGTTTTTGGTGTGTTGATGGTGTTCGTGTTTGTTTGGTGCGTGTAGTGTTTGTGGAGTTTTTTTTTTTTTTTTTTTTTTTTTTGTGTGTTGGTAGAGTTTTGCTTGGTGCCTGTGGTGTATTGTTTGGTGTTTGTTGGTGGTGTTTGTGTTATGTTTGTAGTCCTTTGTGTGGTATGGTTGTTTGTTTGTGTTTTGTTTGTTTTTTTTGTGTAGTGCCTCTAATACAAGTGTATTTCAAACAAAGTAGACGTGCAAGTAGACATGTATTCAGAAGATTCAACATGATTGCAAGGTATCCATCTGCACCATACAACCTCTTCTCTTCCTGTTTAGAACTGCAAGGTGACTCCACTGAAGTGTGGAGAGTTCCAGTGGTCGTGTGTATCTAAAACTCAATGCATTGCAACGACCTGGAGGTGTGATGGCGTAAAGGACTGTAAAGATGAGAGTGATGAATCTGGATGTGAGTGGACATCTGAAATCAATTCCTAACTCCATACCAGAATCTGTTCAATAATACTAAAATGTAAAAATTGCTTGTTTTGTAGGTGGTCAAGTGAAATGCCCGACACACTTGTTCCAGTGTGGAAGTGGGGAGTGTGTGGACCCAGATCTGGTGTGCAACAAGGCATCTGACTGTGCAGACGGTTCTGATGAGGGTCTGGGGTGTCTAAAGAACAACTGCTCCAGTCCCAGCCGCCCATCATGCCAGCACTACTGCATCAACACTCCACATGGAGCGGTTAAACATTCATTTATTGCTTTATAGAAAAGCTTTATAATACCTAGGGATGCACCGATACTGGTATCGGTATCGGGCCCGATACTGAGCTCCTGTACTCGTACTCGTTAAAATGCCCCGATACCACACAGCATGTGATAAGCGCCATATTCGGACAAAGAAACACCAACAACAGACAGCAGAATGGAGTTAAGGATGT